>NC_040077.1:55544578-55846753 GCF_003369695.1 Bos indicus x Bos taurus
TTTAATAGCTCCAATAGTCATTCTCCTGAATTTATGTATTGATCTGCTGTAATTTCTCTTTGGATATCTTAAACATTATTTTATTTTTATATGTTGAGGAATAAAATGAAATGCTGAAAGTGTATTTTGGTTTGTTAATTTAATTTTGAAACAGTCTTGGTCTTGAAAATGATAGTAGTCCTCAGTTGGGTTGACCTCTGAATTCATCTGTATGTGGGAAAATGCTAAGGAAGTTGTCTACTTCTCTTTATACTCAATGGGTGATTGAGCACTGTACACAATGCAGTGCAATGAAAACCTCCTTAGTCTTATAAATTTGTATTAATTATTTCAAAAGTTTTACCAATGCATTTTCTTATCTATTTCAATGAAATTCAAGTGGATATCTATATAGCACTAGCTGTATTTCTTTTTATCTATCTATAAGCTGCCGGAATCCAGCTCTAGCAGCCAGGGAATCAGCCTGAAGGGGTGAGGGGTGTCAGCGGACAATGATGTAGCCTCTGACTTATAATACAGAACTACATTGGTGGACAATGATGTAGTCTCTGACTCAGAGTATGGAACTACACGTTTATTTCAAGCTTCAGTTTCTCTTTTATACTTTGACAAAAGCATTAGGTCATAGGTTTGACGTTTTTAGTTTCCCCCACCCAGATTTACTGTACTTAACTTGTGATTACATTGTAACTCATGCTACATTCTTCAGTTTATTTCTTATCTTTCTAAATCCTGTTTGCCCCTAGCATCTTAAGATCAGTATCTCCTAAAAAGGCTTCTAGCTATTCTTAATTATTCCTAAACCCTAAACTCAGCAATCTTCTTTTGCCATAAATATTTCCCTCACAAACAGGTCTCAGATAATCCTTCCCATGGCCTCAAGCTGCAGCCAGTTGCTCATCCTGGGACATTCTTTGTAAAGATCCTTGAGCAAATGTCAATGGTTATCTTATAGATTATTTTCTGGGCACAACTGTAGAAAGCTTTGTGCTTTCTCATGCTTCTCTCAAGCACCTTAACATTCTTTCCAGCCAACTCAACCGAAGAAAGGAAAGAACAAGTCAGAATCACAAGGCCTAACTCCTTCATCCTGGGGCCATGCCTGCGAGATGAGGAGAGGAGGTTGGGGCCATGCTTCCATTTTGTCAGTAATGCCTAACGTGGCTACAGACAATAAGCCATCTAAATATGCTATCTATCTATCTATCTATATATGCATATTTCCCATTTAACACTACTACAAACTTCTCTGGGTGAGTCTAACAATCTTAGATTTAGGTTCATAGATAATTATATGAGAAAATGGCATCTGCCTATCTTAGGCCAACTTACCAAAAGTCTTAGGAGAGTTATTGCCGACCACTTTTCAATCAAGAGGTGCAGATGCAAATAGGTAAGACAACATGGGTGTACAGGTATGTGTTTCATGGTCTGAACTATTTTAACTGAAATTAGTGATTCAGAGCCACACTCAGGTGTTTAAATCCATATGCATTCTCTTAACTATGACTCAAATTCTTTTATTCTCATTAGTTAATTTTGTCTAGGTTCAACTTCTTTCAAAATTCCTCTATAGACCTTTCTTCAAGTGTAGGTTTATGTATGGCATCACCTTGAATTACTGACTCCTTCAGTTACAAATGATTATTCTATTATACTGTAATTAGCCTCGGAATATGGAAGAGCAACTTGGAGTGGGCTTATTTTATTCAGTGCAACCTTTACTGGAAACTTAACACACATTGCTTTAACTCTCACTGTGTTCTTGACTCGTATAATTCACAATGTCAAAGTAATGCAAAAGCATTCTGCATCTCTATTTTCTTTGCTGTTCTCGATCTCATTTTTTTTTTAACTCTCTAAGTTTTCTGTGTTTGTTAATCTTATGTCTAAATTATTGAGTTCAAAAGCTTGTTTTAATTATACATAATATCTTCCCAATCTTCTACCCATTCCCTGTTAGGGAGGTTTCTTTGAATTCTCATTGAATAATGATGTCCACTCAACTAGAGGAAGTAACGGAAAAGCTGTGTACAGCCTAAATTATGAAGGGATTTATCATTTCATTGAAAACCTGGATTTAGGACAGCCCTTGGTTGATTTATTGACTCAACAGTATTATTAACCACCTGGGTTCCTCCTACCTCTTTACTGTGTGATGTTATCATTAGTGTGTGCTTTTCAAGCTAATTGCCCTGTGGTTACAAGACAGCTACTGAAGTTTCAGGGATCCTAACTAGAAACATGGTAGTCAGTTAAAAAACAAAAAACAAAAACCAGCACTACTTCTTCCTTGGGTTGTAGAAGAGCTCCCAAAGCAGATATTCCCTCATGTCTTCTTGGTCAGAACTGGGTACATGCCAACTTAAAAGAGACAGTCATAGACAACTTTTTTTTTTTCCCCATTGGCATATGAAAGACAGAGGGATATGGGAGAGAATTTGGGACCACAATAACACAGAAAAAAGAAAAATGGATTATGCACCTACATCATCTTCCACAGACATTGTAGTGTAATAATTCTTTCTCATGTACAGCCCTTTATCTTTTCTTTATATTTCTCAGGCACTGAGGGGCCTCTTTCCACTTAGCTAACCCTGTGGAATATGTACAAATATTATTTTCCAACCCTTCATTCCATCTTCTCTGAGAGTTTCTTTGTTTGCTTTTAGCCCAGGATGTTAAAACTAATTCTGAGGAGTATTTCTCTTGTCACTATTTTAAAAGAGAGATAAGAGAGATCAGTGGCTCAGTCGTGTCTGACTCTTTGCGACCCCATGAATCGCAGCACACCAGGCCTCCCTGTCCATCACCAACTCCCGGAGTTCACCCAGACTCACGTCCATCGAGTCAGTGATGCCATTCAGCCATCTCATCCTCTGTCGTCCCCTTCTCCTCTTGCCCCCAATCCCTCCCAGCATCAGAGTCTTTTCCAATGAGTCAACTCTTCGCGTGAGGTGGCCAAAGTACTGGAGTTTCAGCTTTAGCATCATTCCTTCCAAAGAAATCCCAGGGCTGATCTCCTTCAGAATGGACTGGTTGGATCTCCTTGCAGTCCAAGGGACTCTCAAGAGTCTTCTCCAACACCACAGTTCAAAAGCATCAATTCTTCAGCTCTCAGCCTTCTTCACAGTCCAACTCTCACATCTATACATGACCACAGGAAAAACCATAGCCTTGACTAGACGAACCTTTGTTGGCAAAGTAATCTAGGTTGGTCATAACTTTCCTTCCAAGGAGTAAGCGTCTTTTAATTTCATGGCTGCAGTCACCATCTGCAGTGATTTGGGAGCCCAGAAAAATAAAGTCTGACACTGTTTCCACTGTTTCCCCATCTATTTCCCATGAAGTGGTGGGACTGGATGCCATGATCTTCGTTTTCTGAATGTTGAGCTTTAAGCCAACTTTTTCACTCTCCACTTTCACCTTCATCAAGAGGCTTTTTAGTTCCTCTTCACTTTCTGCCATAAGGGTGGTGTCATCTGCATATCTGAGGTTATTGATATTTCTCCTGACAATCTTGATTCCAGCTTGTTTTTCTCCCAGTCCAGCATTTCTCATGATGTACTCTGTATACAAGTTAAATAAACAGGGTGACAATATAAGCCTTGATGAATTCCTATTTTAAAGCAAATGACAATTATTTTTGTTTTTTTGTTTTCTGTAACTTTTTCTACAACACTGATAAGGAATTGGGTTGGAGGTACTCTGTATGGCATTCCACTATCTCTTTAAAGATATAGTGTGAGAGGCTGGGATGGAAGCTTTTATTGTACCAGATTTTCCAACACTCTTGGAAACTAAGTGACTATTTCTAAGCCACTGGGGTAATATTAAGTACATTATTGTTTCACTTATGAAATGATTCTATGGTGGCATGAAAACTTTCTTACTCTCTGCCAAAGAATAGTTTACATATTTGGAGAATTTGTGCTGTTATTTAAAAACAATTTTATATTTTTAAGAAGTTAAAATTTATTTCTAATTGTTTCCTATGTAGAGTTCTATGAAAACATGAGGTAGTAATAAGGCAGTTTACTGCTTTTGAAACTATATGGACAGCTTTCATGTGGCACTCAGGTGTGATCAGACATCAAAGATATGATATAGTCTGTTCTCTTATGGAGCTTGGAGTATAATATAATTATGCATCAAATATCAAATATTATAGTCAGAAGATATGGTTACTAAAGCTTACCCACCAAAATTATAGATAAGAAATACTAAGCTGTAATTTATTTGACATTTCTGAGATAAATAATGGATAAGGCATAAATGTTACTTAAAAAAATAAAAATGAGAGAAACTTGGTTTGTAAACACTGAAGGAAAGGACAAGATTTAAAAACAATAGAATAAGTACTTAGCACCACTCCCCTTAAACATATAACATAAATTCTGAATTTTACCATGTACATTAGAATCGTATATAACCAAAACACACATGCACAAACAAGAAGTAAAAACAATGTTCAGCTTTTATGCTGAGATACAGTTTGTTCTGCTTGACTGCTGAGGCTTGCAGGATATTGAACCAAAATTGATAATTTCCCTTGAGCCAGATTCTCAGTGGTTTGATTTGGGAGAAATTAACCTGACTTTTAGGGGCATAGTGGATGTTTCCCAATGGCAAGTGATTTTTCACTCAACATTTTTTTTTTTAAATTATGTAAAAGGAAAAGCAAATTGAGAGCCTTTGGTATTGTTTCAGTTTTAGCTAAAAAATTGTCTATGTTAGTATTTGTAAAAATTGTACTTAGGCAGGGGTCTTCATACTTCCTGTTAACAAACTCCAGTATAAAAGAAGTCATCAAAAGAACATGAAAATGGCATAGAAATTGACACATAGACCAGTGCAAGAGAATTGTGAGCACAGAAATAAACCCAAGCATATATGGTCAAGTAATATTTTTGATAAGGGAGCCAAGAATACTTAATGGAAAGAGACTCTCCAATAAATAGTGCTAGAATAATTGGATATTCACATCTAAAATAATGAAGCTGGACCCATATCTTATATAATTTACACAAATGAATTCAAAATGAATTAAAGATTTAAATGTAAGACCTGAAATCATGAAATAACCTAAAATAAAGCTTCTTGGCATGGGTCTAGGCAATCAGTTTTGAATATGATACCTAAAGCACAAGTAACAAAATTAAAAATAAAATAAATTAAGTGAGTGGGAATACATCAAACTTAAAAGTTTCTAAATAACAACAACAACAAAAAAAAAAAATCAGCAAAGGGAAAGACAATCTCATTGTTGTTCAGTCACAAAGTCATACCCAGCTCTTTGTGATGGCATAGACTACAGTAGGCTAGGCTTCCCTGTCCTTCAGTATCTCCTAGAGTTTTCTCAAACTCATATCCATTGAGTCAACTATTTGGTCAATCAGCCACTGGTTGATTCCATCCAACCATCTCATTCTCTGTTGCTCACTTCTCCTGTCCTTAGTCTTTCCCAGCATCAGGGTCTTTTACAATGAGTTAGCTCTTCTCATCAGGTGGCAAAAGCATTGGAGCTTCAGCATCAGTTCTTTCAATAAATATTCAGGATTAATTTCCTTTAATATTGACTGATTTGATCTCCTTGCTGTCCAAGGGATTCTCAAGAGTCTTCTGTACAACCACAATTCTAAAGCATCAGTTCTTCAGCGATCAGTCTTATTTATGGGCCAACTCTCACATCTGTGCATGACTACTGGAAAATGATAGTTTTGACTATACAGACCTTTGTTGACAAAGTGATGTCTCTAGTTTTTAATACATTGTCTATCTACAGAATGAGAAAAAAAAAAGCAAACAATATATCTGATAAGTGGCTAGTATCCAAAAATGTATGAGGTATTTCCTCATACAACTCAATAGCATAAAAAACAACCCAATTAAAAAATGGGTAAAGGACATAAATAGATGTATGAAAGACCAACAGATATATTAAAAGGTGTTCAACATCAGTAGTCTTTGCTACTGCTAAGTCACTTCAGTCGTGTCCGACTCTGTGCGACCCCATAGACGGCAGCCCACCAGGCTCCCCTGTCCCTGGGATTCTCCGGGCAAGAACACTGGAGTGGGTTGCCATTTCCTTCTCCAATGTAGGAACGTGAAAAGTGAAAGTGAAGTAGCTCAGTCGCATCCGACTTGTAGCGACCCCATGGACTGCAGCCCACCAGGCTCATCCATCCATGGGATTTTCCAGGCAAGAGTACTGGAGTGGGGTGCCATTGCCTTCTCCATAGTAGTCTTTAGAGAAATGCAAATTAAATGACAACTTAGATGGTGATACATGTCATTTTTTTCTCAATAAAACTGTAAAAAGTAAAATGAAAAATTATGATTAAATGCACAATTAACTGCAGATAAAAATGTGCCCTGGTGACATCTTAAAATAAATTAATGCTTTTTGAGAAAAACAGAACAATTTCTGTAATTCTTCTTGTTCATAATTATTGAGTATAGTTATGGAACATCATAAAAATGCTTAATAAATCCCTATATTTACTTCCTAAATCTTTTTAATGTGGCATAGAATGAGACTAAATACTGAAAGAAAATATCCCTGTTTTCTGGAAGCCTTCAGTCTAGGTCTTAAAATAAAAGTTAGAATTGAGAATCTAATTAATTTGAAATATACCTAGGTATTTAATTTGTCTAGTGAAGTCAATCTGGGAATTGTCTAAAGTGGAACGTTGCAGTGATGCAAAAGCCTCCAAAATGATACAGCCTCTGATTAATTTTTTATGAAAGTAAAATGCCCCACTTTATTTTTTAATTGTTATTGCATTATTAATTTAATTTGATAAGTATATTTCAAATGTATATAAATAATTTAATTTGTTTATTAAAATGACTGCTTAGGACAAGTATAATTCATATTGGTTACACATAAATTTTGAATTAATATAAATAGAATAATCTAACAAGGACTATATTTACTAAGGTAATGTAGTTTTATCAGCTCTTAGATTGCAACATAATACAATTATATTTCTCCCTTACATGTGAATTTGATGAAGGTGTTGGTACACAGCTTAATTCATGTAGTTTGTCTGGTATCAAAGTTCCTTCTAATTTATGGCCGTGGAATCTCATAGAATCTTGGAATATTCTCTTAACTAGCTGAAGGGGAAAATATTGACGATACATAGACAGAGTAGGTACAAGGGGATCAGGGAAATGTAGCCCCTGGCTAGGGAGTTCCTTGTTCATAACAACACAAGAGAATGTAAATGGGAGCATCCATTTCCAAAGAATAGTTTGCCATCTCAGCCAATGTCTTGTCTTCTGGCTACCAAATATCCATATGCATCCTTTTTCCCTTACATCGAATCCAATACAGTTAAGACCAAGTAGAGGATCTCTAGGAGATGTGCAGTCCTCTCTACTGTGTCCTTTTATTGCTCCTTATTGTGAAGTGAACTGTGAACCAAAAACAAAATATATAAATGAATGGACCAGTGATAAAATAACAGAAAAGTCCCACTTAAAAAATGGAAGACTGGATGCACATACTAGTCACTGTGGCAGAGCAATAATGAAATCAGCCAGGCAAGTAAAGTGAAGACTTCCTCCTCTGACTTTTTGGAAGTCACTTGTCTAGACAGCTTGTTTCCCTGAAACATTGCCCCTCGTCCACTGTCCTCCGTTACCTATGCTTCCACTGGGAGGTTCTTTCTCATCTGTTGTGCTCAGTGCTACATCAAAGTTGGCAGTGAGGAATCTGCTTTCCCTGGGGGCTTTATGTATTTCACAGTTGTTCCTTTCAAATTCTTTAAAGATTTAAAGAGACAAAGGATTTTGTAAGCTAGGCACATGGCTTTTTGCAGTTACAAATTCCCTTGAAAATTAGTAGACTTATTTCTTTGTTTCCTATTACTTGGACATACCAATAACTACACTCAGTTATGGTTTAGAAATAATTATCAAATTATTTCTTTCCACCTCACTTTCTTGGTTTTCTCTTTCAGCATAATAGAGATCACTTTGAGGCCTGAAAACAGTAATTCAGTGTGAAGCAAATACCTTTTGTCCGAAGGATAAACTCTCCTATTTGAGAAAGCGTAATTGGCTTTTGTTGCTCAAAGCTATTTTCAATATTTTTTTCTTACTATTCAGGTTCTAGAAGCAATGGACTTTTCTAAATCTGGGAGGTCCCAACTTTGACTTCCCTTTCAGTTTTTGTTATCAAATAGGCAATTTGAACTTTTTTTTTTGTAATATCTTGCCAGAGTAAGCATGCAGTAACTAATACAACTACTATCATACTTTTAAATGTCTTTCTTTAAACCTATAAGGCTCAATAATCATTTGATTTTCCCTCCCAAGATGTTTTCCAAGTTATTAAAAAGGACATTTTTAATCAAGGAGTTTTAGCCTTTAGTATTTTCAGTCCTGAACAATAGTTACCCTGCTCCTGCTGCCTTACCATTAAGCCCAAGGTTATGTATTTTAGATATTTATTAAGGTACTTCTATACTTGTGCTACCAGCTTTTGAATCTGTTATGGTAATACTTGCTGCTTGTAAATTTCAGTGGGTCACACAATATAAAGGTGTTTTTTGTTTTAATGTTCAAGTTAAAGTCCAGTGCACATGTTCCTATTTATTAGATAGCTTTTCTCCAGGTGTTGATGCTAAGATGCAGAGTCCTTCTGTCTTGTGGTTTCTACATCCTTAAGGGTCTTGGAATCTTCTGATTTTTGAGGGGAGAGAAAAGACGCATCTGCTGTTTAAAAAAGAAAGTGACATCCAGTCATTTAATCACATTTGAAGGCAAGAAGACTGGATAGCATGGTTTCTAGCTGAGAAGATGTCAACCACTCCAGATTTTGAAAAAGGAGAGGCATGAGTCTTTGGTTGACTGTCCAATGACTGGACTGACCGATGACTGTCTCTGCCACTGTAGTCTCTGTCTGATTCATAAATACAAATATATCTTCATACACACACACACACACACATATATATTGATTGGCCAAATATATATGAATATATATTTGCCTTTGCTTACTAGCAAATTAAATGTAGAGCAGATTAGCATTTCAAAGCCTTTGTTTCTTACAGGTATTTTAAACTGAACGGGTTCATCGTTTTTCAAACTGTCTTTACCTTGAATGAGTCATTTTTATTAAATTCATCTTTTCTCTTAACACATTCACAAATCCAAATCATCTATTAAAAGTTTGCTTGGCAGATATATAGTCAGAGAAACATTTAGATTATAACCTAGTAAATGAGTGAAATAATAAGCATCTTTACATTGGAACAATTTCACTAAATAACTAGTGCCAGATCCATAGAATCTAAG
This sequence comes from Bos indicus x Bos taurus, assembly GCF_003369695.1. Classification (NCBI taxonomy): domain Eukaryota; kingdom Metazoa; phylum Chordata; class Mammalia; order Artiodactyla; family Bovidae; genus Bos; species Bos indicus x Bos taurus. Next base: position 55,553,888 of record NC_040077.1, read on the forward strand.
TACACTCTTCTCTGAAAGGGGAAGAAACACCATGTGATATTATTTTCTCTCTTTTCAGACACCAGAAGGAGTTGTGCTCTTCTATTTGTGTTTCTTAGGCACTACTACTAACCCATGGAAGGCCTTATTTTGGATTTTATTTGATACACTCTAGGTTATTACTTATCCTTTTTGCTTATTTGGTGAATGGTCTGAATAAATTTAATATTTGCAGAAATTCAATCCAAGCATGAAAGACAATATGAAGGATTGATGAGGGTAACACTAGATGTAGAACAGAAAAACAAGACAGTTGAATAGTAGAAATATAGTATGATAAGATTCAATGAATTTTAGAATACTTTTGATACTAGCAGAAATTCCAACTTCTATTGGATTAAATGATCATTTGTTTCCTCACTTAAGAAGGACAGAGGGAAATTCCATGGCTTCTCAGTGGTTAGGACTCTGGACTTTCACTGCTGAGGACCTGAATTTGACTCTTGGTTGAGAAACTAAGATCTCACAAACCACATGGCACAGCCATTAAAAACAAAAAAAAAAGTTACATCTAGACTCAGTTGATTTGATGCCTCAATGACATCATCAGAAAGCAACCTCTGTTCAATTGTGTCAGCCCTGCCATCCACAGTTAAACCCCATTTCCTTATCCCTCATGGTCATAAGGTTGCTGCCAGCAGCAACTAAGGAAACATTGCTTACTTATTCTCATGCAGAAAGAAACCTGGCCCCTAAATAGGGACTAAAAATCCATTACTTCTTTGTAAATGGCTACATAAGGTTGTTTCCTTATACCTGGAGCAATATCCATGTCTGGGAGAATCACATTAATTAGAATTCACCCCAAGATCTGAATATGGGTCCAATTTCCCCTGAGTCATGTGGGCTTTAGTACTGATGAGGGTATGAGGGAATGATGGCTCTCTGAACATAATCAAGTTTCCATTGGGAGAAAAATAAACGGAAAAAAACAAAACAGATAATGTCAGTGAGAATGGAACAGAGATGTATGGATTTAGTGTCATTGGAATATTTGCTGTGGAATGCAAACTACTTGAGAGCAAATTTGTATTTTTCCTGATAGATATTTTAGGTGTTTTATAAAGCTCTGTGAATACTAGATAAGGGTGGTAATGGAAGTGATAATGATGATGGATGATGATGACAAAGATGGCAATGAAAACAGCATCGGTATCACCAGTGATGGTGATACCTTACCAAGGCAGTTTTGAAACTGTGGCTACCAAGTGGATTTTGATCTTGAAGACTGCTAAATTTAAAGAGAAAGTCCTAGTTTATTCCACAGGGAAAGATACTGTTAAGATTTTTAGTGACTTCCCAGTAAATAAGAGAGACACATGATTGATAATAAGGAAATTCCTGGTTAGAAAGACTAGCTGCTGGACAGTCTGCCTTCTTTTAGATCTTCTTACTCTTCAAATTGTGTATGTTTATTTTATTCTGACAAGTAACTGAATTGAATAAATACATTCATGAGAATACATAAATTCAAGTTTCCTTAATGAAGAAAAAAAATAAGCTATGCCTGCTTTGTTTTTCATTCATTTTTCATAGTTTTTTCAGGTATTATACAGCTTAATATTGCTTTATTTGAGGAATAATTTAAATATATTTCTTAACATTAATTATATTAAGGTAATAGTGAACATCAATAGCTCATAAAACTTCTTTGTTTTGTAATCTGTAGGATTAAAGGCTAAAGTATGATTAATTATGATTAAAACCAAAATCCTATTTTCCCCCCATGAGATAAAAATATTTATTTTTGCCAGTAATAAGTCAATGTAAAGGATCATAGTCCCTGCCTTAAACACCTGTAATTAATAATATTTTCTAAAAGTTATATCTGAGCTGTGGCATTTTCTGGGAGACAGTCTTATGAAAAGTTTGAATTAGAAAGGATATTGTATATTTGTCATAATAACATTCTTTGTGTTCATATTGTAGAACCATCTGTAAACCACTGAAGACAAAGTATAGTACCGTACTCTAAGGAGCATCTTGCTCTGCCCCTTTGTCCTTCTTGAACAGATGGTGAACCCATTATAGGGAGTTAGTTCACAGTGATCTCATCTGTGCTGTTGTAAACTGCCCCGTGATGGAGATGATTTTATTGAGTATGTTCTCATATATGACTTCAACAGCTGTAGAGCCTCGAGTCACTTTATCATCATTTACCAAAGTAAATACTAAACTATTTAACTCATATATGGAAAAGTAGAGTCAATGAACTAGTTTTACATTTTCTATCTTATTTTTCTTGTGCTGCGTCAGAATGGGAATTTGCCATTCCAATAAGACCCATTTTGTTTGAGAGTCAGTGATAGGGAAAGAGATTAACATCCACAGCAGTGTTACTGTTTACTTTGGGCCAGGTGTTGCTCACTTCCTCTACATTCATCAACTTAAATTTGCAGTGTCCTGTGAGATACTTTGTACTACTATCTTTTGAAGATGAAGTTTGGGGAGAGGTAAATTATAGGTCCAGGGTTAAAGAACAGTAAGTACTGCAGTCAGGATTCAAACCCTAGCAATGTCACTCTGTAGCCTGTCCTTATATTCACTGCTCTATGCCAACAATGAATCAGCTTTAAACTAGTAAGTTTTATGATGAGTTGGGGGTTCATAGTATGCTAGCATTTACCCAGAAGACTGGGTACTCAGCCTTGCAGAAAATGACAATCTAGGAATATGCAATGTGGGAATTTTATATCTCCATATGTGGCACCTGTAGATGTGCTTATATGTCATCTCCATCAATGAACGGAAGTGACACAGAATTTGTTGCTGAAAACTAGAAGAAACTACACGATATTCTGGAAAAGGGTAACAGGCTGGAACAGGGGAATAGGGAGGGATGAACACTGAATGAATTTTTAGGGAATTAAATTCTTCTGTTTGATACCATAATGGTGAATACAAGTCATGCATTTGCCAAAACCGAAATAGATAATTATACAACTCAAAAAGTAAACTATGTGCTTAAGTTAATATAATGAATCAATATCCATTCATGAATGTATACATGTATAACACACTAATACAAAATGTTACTAATAAGGAGAATTGTGAGAGGGAAGAAAGGAAGACAATATATCTACTCAATTTGCTATAAAAAAATAATGATCAAAAATGGTGTCTATTAACTTTTTTAAAGAAGGAGAAAAAGAAACTGTGTTGTAAATGATTACATGGCTATAGCTGAAGATCAAGAGAAACAGATGACAAATTTCGAAATTCAGTTCAGTTCAGTTCAGTCACTCAGTCCTGTCCCACTCTTTGCGACCCCATGAATTGCAGCACGCCAGGCCTCCCTGTCCATCACCAACTCCCAGAGTTTACCCAAACTCATGTCCACTGAGTGGGTGATGCCATCTAACCATCTCATCCTCTGTCATCTCCTTCTCCAATCGCCCTCAATCTTTCCCAGCATCAGGGTCTTTTCAAATGAGTCAATCTTCACATGAGGTGGCCAAAGTACTGGAGTTTCAGCTTTAGCATCATTCTTTCCAAAGAACACCCAGGGCTGATCTCCTTCAGAATGGACTGGTTGGATCTTCTTGGAGTCCAAGGGACTCTCAAGAGTCTTCTCCAACACCACAATTCAAAAGCATCAATTCTTCATTGCTTAGCTTTCTTCACAGTTCAACTCACACATCCATACATGACCACTGAAAAAACCATAGCCTTGACTAGATGGACCTTTGTTGGCAAAGTAATGTCTCTGCTTTTCAATATGCTGTCTAGGTTGGTCATAACTTTTCTTCCAAAGAGTAAGCGTCTTTTAATTTCATGGCTGCAGTCACCATCTGCAGTGATTTTGGAGCCCCCCAAAATAAAGTCTGCCACTGTTTCCACTGTTTCCCCATCTATTTCCCATGTAGTGATGGGACCAGATGCCATGATCTCGTTTTCTGAATGTTGAGCTTTAAGCCAACTTTTGCACTCTCCTCTTTCACTTTCATCAAGAGGCTCTTTAGTTCCTCTTCACTTTCTGCCATAAGGGTGGTGTCATCTGCATATCTGAGGTTATTGATATTTCTCCCAGAAATCTTGATTCTAGCTTGTGCTTCTTCCAGCCCAGCATTTCTCATGATGTACTCTGCATGTAAGTTAAATAAGCAGGGTGACAATATACAGTCTTGATGTACTCCTTTTCCTATTTGGAACCAGTCTGTTGTTCCATGTCCAGTTCTAACTGTTGCTTCCTGACCTGCACATAGGTTTCTCAAGAGGCAGGTCAGGTGGTCAGGTATTCCCATCTCTTTCAGAATTTTCCACAGTTTATTGTGATTCAAAGGCTTTGGCATAGTCGATATACTGACTAGGTTGGTCATAACTTTCCTTTGAAGGAGTAAGCACCTTTTAATTTCGGGGCTGCAATCACCATCTGCAGTGATTTGGAGCCCCCAAAAATAAAGTCAGCCACTGTTTCCCCGTCAATTTGCCATGAAGTAATGGGGCCGGATGCCATGATCTTAGTTTTCTAAATGTTGAGCTTTAAGCCAACTTTTCCACTCTCCTCTTTCACTTTCATTAAGAGGCTCTTTAGTTCTTCACTTTATGCCTTAAGGGTGGTGTCATCTGCATATCTGAGGTTATTGATATTTCTTCCAGCAATCTTGATTCCAGCTTGTGCTTCTTCCAGCCCAGCGCATGATGTACTCTACATATAAGTTAAATCAGCATGGTGAGAATATACAGCTTTGACATATTCCTTTTCCTATTTGGAACCAGTCTGTTGTTCCATGTCCAGTTCTAACTGTTGCTTCCTGACCTGCATACAGGTTTCTCAAGAGGCAGGTCAGGTAGTCTGGTATTCCCATCTCTTTCAGAATTTTCCAGTTTGTTGTGATCCACACAGTCAAAGGCTTTGGCATAGTCAATAAAGCAGAAATAGATGTTTTTCTGGAATTATCTTGCTTTTTCTATGATCCAGTGGATGTTGGCAATTTGATCTCTGGTTCCTCTGCCTTTTCTAAAACCAGCTTGAACATCTGGAAGTTCACGGTCCATGTATTGCTGAAACCTGGCTTGGAGAATTTTGAGCATTACTTTACTAGCATGTGAGATGAGTGCATTTGTGCAGTAGTTTGAGCATTCTTTGGCATTGCCTTTCTTTGGGATTGGAATGAAAGCTGACCTAGTCTTGTGGCCACTGCTGAGTTTTCAAAATTTGCTGACATTTTGAGTGCAGCACTTTCAAAGCATCATCTTTCAGGATTTGAAATAGCTCAACTGGAATTCCATCACCACTGCTAGCTTTGTTCATAGTGATGCTTCCTAAGGCCCACTTGACTCACATTCCAGGATGTCTGGCTCTAAGTGAGTGATCACACCATCATGATTATCTGGGTCTTGATATCTTTTTTGTACAGTTCTTCTTGTATTCTTGCCACCTCTTCTTATATCTTCTGCTTCTGTTAGGTTCCTACCTTTTCTGTCCTTTATTGAGCCCATCTTTGCATGAGATGTTCCCTTGGTATCTATAATTTTCTTGAAGAGATCTCTAGTCTTCCCATTCTATTGCTTTCCTCTATTTCTTTGCATTGATCACTGAGGAAAGCTTTCTTATCTCTCCTTGTTATTCTCTGGAACTCTACATTCAAATGGGTATCTTTCCTTTTCTCCTTTGCTTTTCTCTTCTTTTTATAGCTATTTGTAAGGCCTCCTCAGACAGCCATTTTGCTTTTTTGCATTTCTTTGTCTTGGGGATGGTCTTTTCTACGTTAGTGTTGACATCCAGGACGTGCATGTTCTCACTCAGTTCAGTTCAGTTCAGTTCAGTCACTCAGTCATGTCCAACTCTTTGCGACCACATGAATTACAGCACGATAGGCCTCTCTGTCCATCACCAACTCCTGGAGTTCACTCAAACTCATGTGCATCGAGTCAGTGATGCCATCCAGCCATCTCATCCTCTGTCATCCCCTTCTCCTCCTGCCCCCAATCCCCCCCAGAATCAGAATCTTTTCCAATGATTCAACTCTTTGCATGAGGTGGCCAAAGTACGGGAGTTTCAGCTTTAGCATCATTCCTTCCAAAGAAATCCCAGGGCTGATCTCCTTTAGGATGGACTGGTTGGATCTCCTTGCAGTCCAAGGGACTCTCAAGAGTCTTCTCCAACACCACAGTTCAAAAGCATCAATTCTACAGCACTCAGCCTTCTTCACAGTCCAACTTTCACATCCATACATGACCACAGGAAAAACCATAGCCTTGACTAGACGAACCTTTGTTGGCAAAGTAATGTCTCTGCTTTTGAATATGCTATCTAGGTTGGTCATAATTTTTCTTCCAAGGAGTAAGCATCTTTTAATTTCATGGCTGCAGCCACCATCTTCAGTGATTTTGGCTCACTGTGTTACAAATTCCAAAAATACCTTTCTTCTATGCGCTCTACATGCTGCTAAGCTATGAACTCTGGGAGAGCCCATGTCTCCTTCTTTCCCTAGGTACCCCTTTAAATAAAAACAGAACACTTTTAGAAAACATGATTAGGTCTTATAAAGCTACAGTAGTACAATTCAATAATGTTTGGATTGTTTCCCTACGTGTATAACTTACAGGGACAGTAAAAAGAATTTTCATCTCCATCTCTTTCTGTGATTACAGTGATGAGACATTTGAGAGGAGTACTTCCTCTGGTTTTTAAACATAAAAATTGTTAGTACTGACTGAGGAAAAAGAGGTGTGTAAATACTGATAGTTTTGTGGAGTCAAAAGTAGTTTACTTGCACTTTTCTTACCATTCAAGTCACATTTTGAGAAAGAAATAGCTTTAGAGGCTGAGAAGGTCAAAAGAACTCATAGCTGCCTTTATTCACAGTTAAAAATCAATGTGATACTGGGTGGCAGCAAGAACAGTGAGAAAAATCAGGTGATTAGGGAAAGACAGAGAGAGAGAATGCAGAATGAAGAGAGAGTCACATTTTAGGCATAAATAAAGACTAACTGGCTCACCCATGCTCAAGAAATGCTCTTTTAGGTGGCATTTGCTAGGTTTGGTGGCTTGATTGCCCCCTAAAGGGCAGTTCCCTATGCAGAAATGACTTAACATGAGTTACATGAACTTCATTTTCATATCTACCATTTCAGGATTGTTAGGTTTACTTCATCCTTGGACCTCTAAAGCAAGCAGATTTTTTAAAAAGAGAGCACAATTTGGTAGATAATATTTAAACCTACACTGTGGAATAAATATTGCTATATACTATTTAATAGGAATAGGAATATGTAAACATATTCACAAATGGTATGTAGGTACCCTATAATCTTCCCTGGTGGCTCAGACGGTAAAGCGTCTGCCTACAGTGTGGGAGACCCTGGTTCAATCCCTGGGTCAGGAAGATCTCCTGGAGAAGGAATTAGCCACCCACTCCAGTATTCATGGAAAATCCCATGGATGGAGGAGTCTGGTAGGCTACTGTACATGGGGTTGCAAAGAGTCCGACACGGATGAGCAACTTCACTTTTATTTTCACCTGAGAGTCTGTGTAATTGGTAACTAAAAATTCACCATGAATATAATATTAATGACTTCTTTAGCCAGAGTAGCAACAGTTTTTCTATGTTCAAACCTTCACTCTTTTTTTTTTTTTTTTTTTGCCAGGCAAGGGAGAGTGGGGAATGGAGGAGGAAGGGAGTGGTATCTTATTCAATGCCAGCCTGTCCTCAAATCCTGTCTCTACTCCTATATTTGAATCTAGTTGATATTGGACTTGCTGCTTCCTGTTATCAATTTTGCTGTAATACACTAAGTGATTTTTCTCCCTTAGTACATAACAGCTGTAATTCTGTTGCTATTGCCCTTATAATTTCCATCCCTACATGCTGCTGTTACCAAGCAATGCAGAAATAATGATAGTGCAGTAATCCTCAAATACTTCAATCATTTGTACTGTCCTGGGAAACTGCAGTGCTAGCCATTGGTGAAGTTTTGCGAAACTTCCAGTAATTTTAAATGGAAACACAAACACACATAAATGTCAAGATTAATCAGTAATTAGAAGCTTTTTCCTATTCTTCACTTACAAATGCTCCAACTTTTTCAACCAACTCTGCTCTACTAAGGGTATTTATAACAAAATGCCATTGAACACCATGTCTATTGTTATTTGTTGTTCAATCATTAAGTCATGTCTGACTCTTTGCCACCTAATGGACTGCAGCACGCCAGCTTTCCTTGTCCTTCACTATCTGCTGGAGTTTGCTCAAACCCATGTCCATTAAGTTGGTAATGCCATCCAGTCATCTCATTCTCTGTCACCCCCTTCTCCTGTTGCCCTCAATCTTTCCCAGCTATCAGAGATTTATCTGACACACCTTGTGTTTATCTGACACACTTTTTTATAAGCCATTTATTTTTTCACAAAAACATATGAGATATGCATTTTTGTTATAGCCATTACACAGATCAGGAAAATGAGATGGAGAAAGATAAAACACTTACTAAATATCACACAGTTAACAAATAATGAAGTCAGGATTTAAACCTTAGAAAATCTCACTTAGATATACTGATTAGTTATAAACTGCTATACAGAAGGAATTCAATTAAAGAGGATAGCCATAAAAGTTATTTCATAACAGTTATTGTTATATTATTACTATTATGTTTTGACCTTATTTTCTCTTATGACCTTTTCTCTTTTGATAATCTGAGCTGCAAAATTTTGTTTGTGATTCTATGGTTCTATAGTGAGTGAGTATGATTGCTTAATAGTTCAGTGTCTTGCACAGTGCACTTCACAACTCTTAAGTACTGACTCATTTTCTCCCTACACATAGTTACAATAGAAACCACTGCTCTACTTTCTAGCAGATGGAGAGCAATCTTGTTTTAATGTGCATTGCTTACAATAGACAGAAGCTGTCAAATAACTTCTGGTAAAGTAGGATGCTGAATCAGACATTTATTTTTAGTGGCAATTGTTGATACATATGTTAGCCACCCAGATGAAAGTATGCCGTATCACTTGACACTGTAGATGAAATAGGCTTAAATAGTCTTTGTCATTTTTCATTTTAGATTTCTACTTTAGATTTCTTACTACATACCCTGATTCCCATCACTTCTTTTATACCAACTTTTTGTTTGTTTTAAAATGATTATACTTTCTATGTTAATAGTTATATCTTAGATGTATTCCTATTCCTTGTTGAAAATCATCTAGAACCTAGGATTTATAATTCATTGTATTATGTTATAAGCATGTGCTCTAGAATCCAACAGACCTAGATTTGAATTCCAGTATAGTCACTTACTGACTAAATGGAACATATATTTTCATAATGGAAAACTCTTTTTTTCATGTTGTAATACATCTATCAGAGATTATTTTAAAGCTCAAGTGAATGCATCCTTTTAAAGTGACTATAATTTACCCTAGTGATCATTAACTTCTCCTGTGCATTCATGCTATCGTTCAGTCATGTGTGACTTTTTGCGACCCCATAGACTGTAGCCTGCCAGGCTCCTCTGTCCATGGAATTTCCCAGGCAAGAATGCTAGAGTGGGTTGCCATTTCCTACTCCAAGTTATCTCATATGAGGCATCAAAAACTGATGATGAAAGCCCTGATATAAACAAATTTTAAAATGTGAAGGAGTTAAATTAACATATCTGTTATCCTATCAGTTACATATAACTACTACCTGTTCTGGTTAGTTGATTCCTATCTTGCATTGTTTGATAAGTAATTTAGTACCACTAATGAAAAGATGAAAGTAATAATTGTTATTATTATTCATTGTGTATAATAATTGGGTTATTTGCAGTGCCTCTTTTGTTTAATTTATACAGACTTGATATTTAGAAAATGTAATGGGAGTTAGATTTGGTAAAATTAAAAATGCCAAGTGCTCAGTTCAGCCACACATACACCAAAAATAGAACTAATAATACAAAGGTTACCCTGACTTCTGCCTAAGGATGACATTTGGGAAGCATTTTGTATATTTCATATTTTTAGAACAATTTTATTATATATACATTTTCTTTTTCCTTTGTACAATAATATAGCAAGTGTTGTAAAATGATAAATGAGGATTCTGAGTGAAAGGTTTATGGAAGTCCTATGGGAAAAGTATAATTCTTACAACTTTTCTTTAAGTCTCGAAACATAAATTAAAATATAAATTTTATATTTAAAGTTTTTAATTCATTATTTTCAAAAATAAAAAGTAAAAGTAATGACCAGTCTTTTATTTTATTTTATTTTATTTTCAGTCTTTTAAATTAGTTTATTTGAAGTACATCAGGATAGACCCATACAGGATAGGTATTTTGAAGTGTAGAAATTTCATGTTTCATGGATATTGCATTAATATTTAGATCTGTTAGTACTGGCCTATACTAATATAATAATAAAATTTTCTAAGATATTTTTAAAAGTTGTTAAAAAGCAATAAGAGTGTATAATTGGTACATCTTATAAAACCAAATTATTAAAAGAGTGCTATTCACTCATTACTCTGATGTAACCAATAAATGCTTTTCTATATAGAGGCATTCATGAATACCAATTATAAGTGCTATGTGAACATAAATGATGCATTATTATCAAGACTGATAGAATATTAGTTAATTTAGTTAGTCAGTGAAAGTCTCACTAAGATGATCTTTAATCTGTGACCTAAAGGATAAGATAAAAATTATGAAAAGGAAATGGAAATATGAAAGGAAGCAGAAGAGTATTTCAGAGATAAAGTGAGTCTGCTGGCTAGAGAGGGGCATGTTTTGAGAAACTGGAAAAAATAGGGCAGTGCAGTTCGAGGACAACAAGCAAGAAGAAGAGTAGCTCAAAATGAATGTGGAAAGAGAGGCCAGGGCTTTATCATGGAGAGCCTTGTAAACCAGGTTGGCAAATTTTAAGTCAAGTCATCCAGATTTACAATCTAGAAAGCTGTGTTATCATAAAATATGTTGTGTGTGTGTGTGTGTTTGTGTGTTTGTATATGGGGCACACACATCATGGAATGGAAAGGAAAGTTAGTGAAGAGCTTATTTCAATATTTTAGAATGTATTATGGTTACTTGGACTAGGGTAATACCTGCATAGATGGAGGAAACATATCAGTTTTAAAACCTTGTGAATATATCAGTATTATGTATAGAAGACATTTGCTTTACAAACAGCTTTGGCTTAAGACTTCAACTGAAAACATGTTAAAGCAACAAGGGTATGCTTAGTTTTTAAGAAAATATTAGAGCTGTGCTGTAGTGAGCATTGAGGTAACTAAGATTTCTAACTGAAGATGATTTATTTTTAAATGAGTGAGGGGACTCTTCTTATTTTTCATTACAAATTCATTTTAGTGCAGCTAACTTATGGAGAACGTGCAATTGTTGTTCCTATTTTCTCAATGGTTCAACTCATAAAAATTTCATATCATATTGGTAGAAGAAGATGTACTTCCTAAATTAACATAATAATAATAATTGAATAATTTTAAATTCTGTGTATCATGAGCTTATAAAAATAAATACATACCTAATAAATGATGGGAAATTATTAGCAAATTTTTGTGTAATTATGTATTCTTTTCATCATGTTTATAATAAATATGGACATTTAATCAATGCTATCAACATTTTACCACTGAAGAGTTAAAAGAGATAAGACAATCAAAAAGTCAAGAAAGGGAATCAAGAGAGTTGTTGATGTCAATGTATAACATAGTATATTAAAGACAGCTCCACCCTGAGTCAAAAGACTTGGTTTCCAGTTCTAGATTTAGGTAACCTTGGTTAATTTGTGGCTGATGATTTCTAAGATTCCTTTCAATTCTCAAATTCTGTCGTTTTTCTGAAGACTACCCAAGATTAGAGCTTTCTGTCTACTTTTGTATAGGTTTTCTTGTTTATTTCACAGTCTTTCTACACAATGACTTTTTAAAATATCAGAGTTTAAAAATCAATGAAGATATTTCATTGACTGTTATTGTTAATTTGAGTTTATTGAGAAAGCAGTGCTTGGGCTTCCCTGGTGGCTTAGGTGGTAAAAAATCCATCTGCAATGTGGGAGACCTGGGTTTGATCCTTACTTGGGAAGATCTCCTGAAGGAGAGCATGGCAACCCTCTCCAATATTCTTTATTATTTCCTGGAAAATCCCCATGGATAGATGAGCCTGGTAAGCTACAGTCCATGGGGTCGCAAAGAGTTGGATATGACCGAGTGGCTAAGTACAGCACACAGCACAGTTCCTGGGAAAAATGAAAAAACCAGATGAAGTGTGCTAAACTAGAAGGAGTGAGAAGATTAAAAAGCTGAGTCATTGAGATGATGGCTCAAATAAAAATAAGAAAATGACAGTAACTAGTTTTAGTAGTTGGATGAGAAACCATTATAAAAGTAATCATCAAAGAAAATCTCTACCAGTGGCTACAATGTTTCCAACTTCTTTCCTGGTTCTTAGAGAGACTGTATATCCTCTAAATTTCAGAGTTTATTTTCTGTCTAATGAGGCTATGGGGGATTTAGAGTGCCTCTCCAAATCTGGATTTCAATGGAATCTGTTACTATCTCAGAAAGAAGTATGACAGCAAAATAAGCATATTTGTAATGGCGACAGAGGTAAAGCCTGGATCTTTGTTTAAAATACCCTGGGTATCCTACTGTGGTTTTATGATAAAAATAACTTATTTGACATTCTAAAGTAGCATTTGTAAAATGTGAACAATTTTATCTTTCATTTATCCTCATTAGGAAGTAACAGGAATTAAATAAGATAACATACACAATGCTTTGTTATCCGGAGAATGTTCTGTGGGTGTTACCTTGTTTTTACTATTCATCAGTGTTGCCTATCTACTATGATCATTGATGGATATAGCTGAACATGGGGGAATTTTTTCACCACTATTAGTCAATTTTGTATTGCCATTGTGAGAGTTTAAAATGATTGAGTTGCATTCCCACACCCAACAGTAATTAAGAAGGGGGAGAAAAAAAAAAAACAAACTTCCACAAAACTCTTAGTTCCTCCAGTTTCAGAAGATTATTATAGAACCATTAATGTCTCTGTGAGGTTTTGTTTCACTTCTCTAACTTCCATCTTCACCTTCTGCTTCCTCGTTGGGCTATCAGGAATCCCAACAGGAAGTAAGAGGATTCTCTTATTCATGAGTCCTCTAAATGTCACTGAGCTCACATAACAACTAGAATTGAATCCAATATCTTTTGAATAACATGTACATTAATGCTTTCCTAGTCTTATTTGATTGCTTATCAGATCTAATGTAGATTTTCCAGAGAAAAAGGAAGATGACATCAAAGTTTGAATGCTTTTTTCAGAAAATCCCCAAATACCTAATATTGAGTAGGTCCAAGACATAATATTCTTTTACAGAGGATAATAATTTTGAATTGGCGTCAAACCAGAGATTGTCATCTTGATTTTGTCTAAGCATTTTCCTTATGCATTGCAATGTTAATTCACAAATTATCATATACCCAAATGGTCATCCTTTAATAGACTAATTTTGCAATGCAGAACAGTATCATTGCCAGGTTGAGAGTTTTAAATTTTATTTTGTAAAATTCAATTCATGTTACACCTTGTAATATAAACCTTTTGTTTCAGAGGAATATGAAAATTTGCATTAATAGAGAAAAAGTTTATAAATTTGAACCTGTAAATAATCTGTTTTACAATGAAATGTTTCCTTTGTCTTAAATTCAAGACTTCCCAAAAGAAGAGCTCCAGATAAGTATTAGGATTTAGGTACACTATTTAGATATTCAAAAGCAGAGACATTACTTTGCCAACAAAGGTCCATCTAGTCAAGGCTATGATTTTTCCAGTAGTCACGTATGGATGTGAGAGTTGGACTGTGAATAAAGCTGAGCGCCGAAGAATTGATGCTTTTGAACTGTGGTGTTGGAGAAGACCCTTGGACTGCAAGGAGATCCAACCAGTCCATTCTAAAGGAGATCAGGCCTGAGTGTTCTTTGGAAGGAATGATGCTAAAGCTGAAATTCCAGTACTTTGGCCACCTCATGCGAAGAGTTGACTCATTGGAAAAGACTCTGATGCTGGGAGGGATTGGGGGCAGGAGGAGAAGGGGACGACAGAGGTTGAGATGGCTGGATGGCATCACTGACTCGATGGACGTGAGTCTGAGTGAACTCTGGGAGTTGGTGATGGACAGGGAGGCCTGGCATGCTGCAATTCATGGGGTCGCAAAGAGTCGGACACGACTGAGCGACTGAACTGAACTGACACTATTTAGATGGTTGTCTTAGGAAGCAAGAGTTATGAGGAAGAGTATGAAGGGAAAAAGAAGGAAAAAAAGCCAGTATGAGGCATGTTACTGAGACAACTGTGGTAATTTCAGGCTTGATTCTTACTTGTCAGAACTCTCTACCTGAGGATAGACTATGACAAACTCCTTTTCTTTCTTCACTGAGAGTTGCTCTTAGTATGTTAGTATCCAGATTTATGCATGCTTGCTGAACAAGATTTTGTTTGCTCAAGGTGAGATGCTGTCAATATATGGAAAATCAAAGCTTGTGTATGTGTGTATATTTGAAATATTTGATGTACTTTAATCAGGTTTAATAGAATTAATTTAAAAACAATTTACTATGGCATCAAATATTATATTGAGGAGTTTTGAAATGTAAAGCTAAAAAAAATAGGCACTATTAGTTAATTATTAAACAATCAGAACCAAGACAGATATATATCAGTATTCCTTACTCCGAAGACAATCATTTTCTCTTAAAATATGCTATTCTACAATATGCTATTCTATTTTATTTTATTAATTTTTATTGCAGAATAGTTCCTTAAAAATGTTGTGTTAGCTTTTGCTGCACAGCAAAGTGAATCAGCTATACATATACATATATCCCCTCTTCTTTTGAATTTCCTTCCCCAAAGCTCATGTTTGTCCACTATGGTTCCATAAGAATTAGAAGGCTGAAGATGCATGGTAGAGTATCAGATACATCATTATGTATGTTCTCATCAACCTCAGAGGCAAACCACTTATAAAAACAGGAATTAAATTATCCAGAATCCAGTATTACTGTTTTCATCCCTATATTTCCAATTTCTATTTTCAAATTTGGAAATCCAGAATATAATTAATCTGAGCCTTCTTTAGTTATTTTGTGTTGATATCAAAACTGCAAATTATCTGTGATATTATCCTACTTGCGAGCCAACAGATTTGCCTGCCAGAGTTTCCTGGAGCTTGGCAGAAAGAATAAGACTTTTGACTCAAAAATAAAATACATTATTATTCACAGGACAGCAGGAATTATGTGCTGAGTGCTCAAATTGGTGCCCCTCATTTTCAAACTTCATTCAAAAGCTAAAGAGCAGCACAGTGTGTTTATATTCCGGAGAAAGACCCTAGGAGTGGTTCTAAGAAGTCATGAATGCCCCTTTTTTCCCTGTATCTCCCAAAATCTAAGAGCATTTCTCCTCCAAGGACTGGATTTTTTCTCCCTTTACCTCCAGAAAATCTGGAGTACCTATAGCTTCACTTTTTCATTTTACCTCTCAAATCATCTTTTCTGTCCAGACCTTTGTCTGAAAATATCAAGTAAAAGAGGGACAAAAGCATATGTTTAAACTGTAAAAAGAATTAACTTTTAAATCTCTAATTCTCATTCTGGACAGACTGCCATCCAAAGATTATACTAATTAGGCTTACCTGGGGTTGCCATTATAGGGTAAAGAAAGACACATTTTGCTGAGAAATAGAAAGGAATCCTGAAATTTCAAAAGAATTCTATATAATTCTTTAAAATCCTTTAACTTCTTCACCTGAGATTTTTATCCTATTCGCAAGTTAGGAAGTCAACTTGTCATAGTTTCACAGTATCCTAAATCGGAGATAGAAAACTTTTATTCACCACAGCACAGCACACAGCTTGAGCTTGATATTCAAATCAGTTCCCCTGGTTCCCCAAGTTCCAAGCAGGCGTTGTAGAAATGGACCCAGGTGGGTGCACACAGAGAACTTGTATCACAGCTGAACTTGGAGTTTAAGAAACAACCAATTTTATAGGGCCTCACTGAGAAATCTGCACAACCTTTGCAGACAAGAAATCTGCCTTCTGTCCCAGAGGGAAACACTATCATTGTCCTCTCAGGCTGTTTGTGCTACAAGCAGCCTTGAAAAGACAGCATAAAACAAAATCTGCCAGTGC
This sequence comes from Bos indicus x Bos taurus, assembly GCF_003369695.1. NCBI lineage: Eukaryota > Metazoa > Chordata > Mammalia > Artiodactyla > Bovidae > Bos > Bos indicus x Bos taurus. The sequence continues at coordinate 55,570,079 of NC_040077.1, forward strand.
CGTTATACATTTTAAAAAAGAGCAGACATGTAAGAGACCCAGTGGAGAATTACCTACCAATATTTTATTTATTTTGATGGTGAAATTCTAGCCTTTACATCTTCAATGGCTTTATTTCTATTTCTTTCTTCTACTGTTAGTCATGTTTTTAAATAATATAGCCTGAGAAGAACCTGCAAATAAAATGTAATTATATAAGAAATTGAGAATGTCTATTTGACAAATTTCTTGTTGTTCACCATTTTAATATTTTTTATCCTATTTTTCCCAGAAAGAATAATCAATGTTGAAGTAACTAAGAAAATGAACTTTCATATATTATGATGGGTGTTGAAAGTATTTCATATTTTTTTCATGTGATACATGTACAAATAGTAGCAACTAAGTTGCAAAATAATTCAAAGGTAATGGAGAAAACCAAGTTGAATTTTATGGTCATTTCTCTCTATTTCAGACAAATGGTAAAAGAAAAATTATCCTTTATTTTATTGTACTTAATACCTTAATTTTGAAATACTTTGTCTCTCCAAATGTGCAAAACTAATAAAAAGAGTTTCTGTAAATAATTCATCCCACTTAGGAGAAGGCAATGGCACCCCACTTCAGTACTCTTGCCTGGAAAATCCCATGGATGGAGGAGCCTGGTAGGCTGCAGTCCATGGGGTCACTAAGAGTCGGACGACTGAGTGACTTCACTTTCACTTTTCACTTTCATGCTTTGGAAAAGGAAATGGCAACCCACTCCAGTGTTCTTGCCTGGAGAATCCCAGGGATGGGGGAGCCTGGTGGGCTGCCGTCTGTGGGGTCGCACAGAGTTGGACACGACTGAAGCGACTTAGCAGCAGCAGCAGCAGCATTTTAATGATAACATTTTGCATTGTCATAGTAAATTATTAAAGTCAAGATATTTCTGTGTAGTACAATTAACTAAGCCACAGAACTTATTCAGATTTCATAGGCACAGTTTTTTTCATATATAGTTCTTTGAAAAATCATTTGTATAACTTTGTGTAAACATCATCAAAAGTAAGATACAGAACACATCCATCACCAGAGAAACTATTTTTCCTCTCTTTTAAATTCATACCCTACCTCAAGCCCTAACCTCTGGACCATTGATCTGTTCATCACTGTTGTCTTGTTACTTCAAGAACATTAAATATATTGAAATTTATATAGTCATAACATTTGAGATTGACTTTTCCCCACTTAGCATGATTTCCTTGACCATCATTCATGTTGGTGTTTGCATCCATGGTACCTCCCTTTCTATTGCTGAATAGTATTCCATTGTAGGGATGTACCACATTTTATTTATTCATGCACACATAGAAGAACCTTTGAGTTGTTTCCAGTTTGGGACTTTTACAAATAAGGCTATTATGAACATCTGTGAGCAAGTTTTCATATAAGCATACATTTTCATTCTTCTAAGATAAATACCCAGGATTATGACTGCTTAGTAAATTACATGTTAAATTCATGTTTAATTTTATTTAGAAAACTTACAAAGTGTTTTCCAGAAAGTCTGTACAATTTTACTAGCAATATAGGATACAGTTGCTCAACATCCTTTCCAGCACTTGATATTATCCGTATTTCTATTAGCAATTGTAATATGTGTAGAGTGGAATCTTATCATAGCTGTATTTGCATTTATGTAATTGCTGACAATGTTGAACATCGTTCATTTGCTTTTATTGCTATCTTTTTAAATCCAATTTTATTTGTTTTAGCAAGATGCTAAACTGTGACTCTAAACAACAGGCTTTTTGCCCAACTGATTTGATTTCTCATCATTTTAGAGGCTGTATTTAATTTTGTCATTATATGAGAAGCTATAATTTTCATGTATTTTAATTACCCCAAAACACTGGGTTAACACTGTCACACAGTCGCCTTTTGGTATTATCACTTTTGCCTTTATTTACTCCAGCATCTCTTATATGTCTGTTTAAATAGTGTCCTGATTTCGGCTGGCTTAATCGAAATTTATGATCATATACTGATTAATAAAATTATTTCCCATCCTATTCTATTTTTATATATTAACTAGCAGTAAAATTATGTTAGAAATGTATAATAAAGGGAATGAAAGAGACTACTTTTAGTTTGCTAAAGTAAGATTATGTTAAGATGATAAGTGAAATATATTGCTTTTGTATACTCATTCAGTCATGTCTGACTTTTTGCAACCACTGGACTTCAGCACACCAGGCATCCCTGTCCTTCACTATCTCTTAGAGCTTGCTCAAACCCATATCCATTGAGTTGGTGATGCCATCCAACCATCTCATCGTCTGTCGTCCCCTTCTCCTCCTGCCTTCAATCTTTCCCAGCATCAGGGTCTTTCCAATGAGTAAGTTCTCACATCAGGTGGCCAAAGTATTGGAGCTTCAGCATCAGTCTTTTCAATGAATATTCAGGATTGATTTCCATTAGGATTGACTGGTTTGATCGCCTTGCTGTGCAAGGGACTCTCAAGAGTCTTCTCCAACACCACAGTTCAAAGGCATCAATTTTTCAGTGCTCAGCCTTCTTTATGGTCCAACTCTCACATCCATACATGACCACTGGAAAAACCATAGCCTTGACTAGATGGATCTTTGTCGGCAAAGTAATGTCTCTCTTTTTAATATGCTGTCTATGTTGGCCTTAACTTTTCTTCCAGAGAGCAAGTGTCTTTTAGTTTCATGGCTGCAGTCACCATCTGAAATAATTTTGGATCCCAAGAAAATAAAGTCTGTCATTGTTTCCCCATCTATTTGCCACCAAGTGGCGGGACTGGATGCCAGGATCTTAGTTTTTTTTTTGTTTTTTTTTTTAATGTTGAGTTTTAAGCCAACTTTTCACTCTCCTCTTTCACCTTCCTCAAGAGGCTCTTTAGTTTTTCCTTGCTTTCTGCCGTAAGGGTGGTGTCATCTGCATATCTGAGGTTATTGATGTTTCTTCCAACAATCTCAGTTTCAGCTTGTGCTTCATCCAGTCCAGCATTTCGCATGATGTACTCTGCATGTAAGTTAAATAAGCAGGGTCACAATATACAACCTTGATATACTCCTTTTCCAATTTGGAACCAGTCTGTTGTTCCCTGTACAGTTCTGTTGCTTCTTGACCTGCATACAGATTTCTCAGGGGGCAGGTCAGGTGGTCTCGTATTCCCATCTCTGTAAGAATTTCCCACAGTTAATTGTGATCTACTCAAAGGCTTTTGAATAGTCATAGAAGCAGATGTACATCTTTTTTTCTGGAATTCCCTTGCTTTTTCTGTGATCCAGCAGATGTTGGTAATTTGAGTTGGTTTAAGATAATTGAAGACTGGCTGGAATGATTTAAGTAGATTAGGTAGCTACTATTAAAAAAAAAAAAGGATGACTTTATATATACATTCATTTCCTTATTCAAGTAGCTACTATTAAAAAAAAGGATGACTTTATATATACATTCATTTCCTTATTCATTCAATCATTCTACAATTATTTATTAGGCAGTAATTTTGTTGCAAGGAGCTAAGAATAATACTAATGTATAGATTCATTATATCCCTCAAAGGTATAACAAAAACATAGGGTGAAACTGGCTATAAGAAATAATTAAAAAGCAACACTGACCACCCTGGACTATAGATTTATCTATGGTTCAGATTGTTGCTACTAATTGTCTTCTATTTCACCAATTAGAGGCTTTGTTTTTTTTTAATCTGTAAATGAAGTACCTGTAGTCAAAATTTCTAGCTTCACTTCTAATATTCTGAGACTGGAAATCAGAGGGATATTCTTTCAGTTGGCAGCAAGAAGGATTCTGACTGTGCAAAAATGTATACAAAAGAATGTACATTGTCTCTGCTTAGCACTGCATCTAAGAAAAAGGAAGAGAGATAAACCATTACATGGGATTGATTACCTTTGTATGTACTTAAAAGAAACTCATAATAAGTGTATCTTGGTCTCCCAGGAAGGGCTGCAGAGGGAACAAAATTGAAAAGGCAAGTATCTTGGAGTAAGGTGAGTACAGATTCGAGAGAGACCTGGTGTGTGTCAGCAGTGTTGCTTTCTGTCACCAACTTTTTCTGTGTTTCAGCACTTTGTCTATAAGAGAGCATAATTCGTCTTTGTTATGTACTTAAAACTGAGATAAAATGACAGGTTTATAATTCTGGTGAATACTTGCTAAGCAATGTAATTTATATATTTTTCTTCCTGCTTTATGATTTCACCTTTGATGTCATATGGCACAAAGCTACACTAAAATTTCCAGAATTCTTTTAGAGAGAAAACGATTCCATTGTGAACTAGTCACCGGACAAAGAAATATGCAGGATAAATACAGGTTTAAAAGATTAAAAATTTTTTAAAAAGTATTGGTGTGATTTCTGTCATTTAATGGTTATGTTCATTGGAAGGACTGATGTTGAAGCTGAAACTCCAATACTTTGGCCACCTGATGCGAAGAACTGACTCATTTGAAAAGACCCTGATGCTGGGAAAGATTGAAGGCAGGAGGAGAAGGGGACAACAGAGGATGAGATGGTTGGATGGCATCACCGACACAATGGACATGAGTTTGAGTAAACTCTAAGAGTTGGTGATGGACAAGGAGGCCTGGCGTGCTGCAGTTCACAGGGTTGCAAAGTGTCAGACAGGACTGAGCAACTGAACTAATTGAACTGAATGCTTATATTGAAACTGCAGTTCTTTCTATATTCAGTGAGAAAATAGGAATATCCAGAATTTCACACACTTAACAGAGCTAACGATAAACAGAACACATCAAAGTATCTTCTAGCAGTTAGACATATATAAGAATTGGTACATTTGTAGATCCACATAAATTTAATACGTAGCCATATTGAAACAATATTTTTTGAGATGAGTTGAGTTCAGTTCAGTTCGGTCTCTTAGTCGTGTCCGACTCTTTGTGACCCCATGAACTGCAGGACACCAGGCCTCCCTGTCCGTCACCAATCCCGGAGTTCACTCAAACTCACATCCATCGAGTCAGTGATGCCATCCAGCCATCTCATCCTCTGTCGTCCCCTTCTCCTCCTGCCCCCAATCCCTCCCAGCATCAGAGTCTTTTCCAATGAGTCAACTCTTCGCATGAGGTGGCCAAAGTACTGGAGTTTCAGCTTTAGCATCATTCCTTCCAAAGAAATTCCAGGGCTGATCTCCTTCAGAATGGACTGGTTGGATCTCCTTGCAGTCCAAGGGACTCTCAAGAGTCTTCTCCAACACCACAGTTCAAAGGCATCAATTCTTCAGCACTCAGACTTCTTCACAGTCCAACTCTCACATCCATACATGACCACAGGAAAAACCATAGCCTTGACTAGATGGACCTTTGTTGGCAAAGTAATATCTCTGCTTTTGAATATGCGGAGAAGGCAATGGCACCCCACTCCAGTACTCTTGCCTGGATAGTCCCATGGATGGAGGAGCCTGGTAGGCTGTAGTCCATGGGGTCGCTAAGAGTCAGACACGACTGAGCGACTTCCCTTTCACTTTTCACTTTCATGCATTGGAGAAGGAAATGGCAACCCACTCCAGTGTTCTTGCCTGGAGAGTCCCAGGGACAGGGCAGCCTGGTGGGCTGCCGTCTATGGGGTCACACAGAGTCAGACACAACTGAAGCGACTCAGCAGCAGCAGCAGGTTGGTCATAACTTTTCTTCCAAGGAGTAAGCATCTTTTAATTTCATGGCTGCAATCACCATCTGCAGTGATTTTGGAGCCCAGAAAAAATAAAGTCTGACACTGTTTCCACTGTTTCCCCATCTATTTCCCATGAAGTGATGGGACCAGATGCCATGATCTTCATTTTCTGAATGTTGAGCTTTAAGCCAACTTTTTCACTTTCCACTTTCACTTTCATCAAGAGGCTTTTTAGTTCCTCTTCACTTTCTGCCATAAGGGTGGTGTCTACTGCATATCTGAGGTTATTGATATTTCTCCCGGCAATCTTGATTCCAGCTTGTGCTTCTTTCAGCCCAGAGTGTCTCATGATGTACTCTGCATAGAAGTTAAATAAACAGGGTGACAATATACAGCCTTGACGAACTCTTTTTCCTACTTGGAACCAGTTTGTTGTTCCATGTCCAATTCTACCTGTTGCTTCCTGACCTGCATACAGGCTTCTCAAGAGGCAGGTCAGGTGGTCTGGTATTCCCATCTCTTGAAGAATTTTCCACAGTACTTCAGTAATTATTATGTTTATGCTGTTTAATCAATAATGATCACAAGAATTATACAAATGAGAGTTTTAAGGATTAAACACATTAATGGTTTTCATTAGCTCATTCTTATATTTATATTACCTAAGCTTTTACCTAAGGTCTTTTCTCAAGAGAATCAAACAAATAATAATTAAAGAATATGCATAAGTGAGATTTATCAACTTTTATTGACCAGGATCCTGTGATTGTTGTTTTAGTCACCAAGTCCTGTCCAACTCTTTTTAAAGTCCGACAGTTTACAGACCATGTGAACTGTAGCTTACCAGGCTCCTCTGTCCTTGGGATTTTCCAGGCAGGAATACTGGAGTGGGTTGACATTTTCTTCTCCCAGACTTGCTCATAAATGAAAGAAAATGTAGGAAAATCTATTTTTACAAGTCTATATATAATGCAATTTTTTATATTGTATAGATGCATTGTATAAAATCAATGGAAACACAATAAAAGGTCAGGGTTCTATTTTTGTCTCTGCAGCTACTACTATCCATGTGACTTGGTTTATTCTCCTTTCTGCCACCTAGTTTTCTCACTTCCACAGAAGAAGACAAGACCATTCTTTTCTAAAGTATATTTTAGTTTCAATAAATGTTTTCCCTATGTGTATGAATATTATAAGAAAATTGTAAAATAAAGAAATACATAAAAAAGATTCAGTTCAGTTAAGTTCAGTTCAGTCACTCAGTCATGTCCCACTCTTTGTGACCCCATGAATCGCAGCACACCAGGCCTCCCTGTCCATCACCAACTCCTGGAGCTCACCCAGACTCACGTCCATCGAGTCAGTGATGCCATCCAGCCATCTCATCCTCTGTCGTCCCCTTCTCCTCCTGCCCCCAATCCCTCCCAGCATGAGTCTTTTCCAATGAGTCAACTCTTCACATGAGGTGGCCGAAGTACTGGAGTTTCAGCTTTAGCATCATTCCTTCCAAAGAAATCCCAGGGCTGATCTCCTTCAGATTGGACTGGTTGGATCTTCTTGTAGTCCAAGGGACTCTCAAGAGTCTTCTCCAACACCACAGTTCAAAGGCATCAATTCTTCGGCACTCAGCCTTCTTCACAGTCCAACTCTCACATCCATACATGACCACAGGAAAAACCATAGCCTTGACTAGACGGACCTTTGTTGGCAAAGTAATGTCTCTGCTTTTGAATATGCTATCTAGGTTAGTCATAACTTTCCTTCCAAGGAGTAAGTGTCTTAATTTCATGGCTGCAGTCACCATCTGCAGTGATTTTGGAGCCCAAAAAAATAAAGTCTGACACTGTTTCCACTGTTTCCCCATCTATTTCCCATGAAGAGATGGGACCAGATGCCATGATCTTCGTTTTCTGAAGATCAACTTTTTAAGCCAACTTTTTCACTCTCCACTTTCACTTTCATCAAGAGGCTTTTGAGTCCCTCTTCACTTTCTGCCATAAGGGTGGTGTCATCTGCATATCTGAGGTTATTGATATTTCTCCCGGCAATCTTGATTCCAGCTTGTCACCCAGAATAAGCTGTTAATTTATCATTGTATTTCTATCATGTGTTGTATTTTCACATTTACAAAATTCAGTTCAGTTCAGCCACTCAGTTGTGTCTGACTCTTTGCGACCCCATGGACTGCAGCATGCCAGAATTCCCTGTCCACTGCCAACTTCCAGAGCTTGCTCAAACTCACATCCATTGACTTGGTGATGCCATCCAACCATCTCATCCTCTGTTGTCCCCTTCTCCTGCCTTCAATCTTTGCCAGCATCAGGGTCTTTTCAAATGAGTCAGTTCTTTGCATCAGGTGGGCAAAGTATTGGAGGTTCAGTTTCAGCATCAGTCCTTCCAATGAGTATTCAGGACTGATTTCTTTAGGATTGACTGGTTGGATCTCCTTGCTGTCCAAGGGACTCTTAAGAGTCTTGAGAGTCTTTTATATTCATGTTTTATAAATATAAGGGTAAATTAAAATTGGTATCATGTTACATATACTTTTTATATCCATATGTATATTCTTTATAAATTTAAAAGCAAATGATAGGTGACATAAAAAGCTTTTTATTTGGGTGACTATACAGTATAATACTCTATACAAGAAATGCAGTGATATAATCACCTTTCTATTTGTTACACTTATGTGGAGGGTGGATGAAGTTGGGAAATGAGGACAAGACTTCACTGGGGAGGAAGGAATGGTATCATCCTAAATATTCTGTACATTTGATCAATCCAAAATGCCAGGGTCCAGCCCCGGCTGATCCAGGGTATTCGAAGGAGAGACAGCGTCGGGGAGGATCAGGAAACAACTGCTTAATTAAATGTTAATTAAGGATATAAAGAGTAATAGAATGAGGATAGCTCAGTGAGGAAATTCAGTGGAGAAAAGCGGCTGAAATAAGGATATCTCAGTGAGGAAATTCAGTGAAGAAAAGAGGCTGAATAAAATTCCAAAGCAGGGAATTTACGTCACCTACGAAGGCCGCAGGCGTCCTCCCATTCTCCCAAAGGAGAGGAAACACTAAGGCCTCCCTGGTCAGATCTTAGAAGCCCAGGCATAATTAGTAAGCATGGTGGCTTCCACGCTCCAGATGGAGACTCAGCCAGAGTGAGAGAGAGAGCGACATGGGGAGACCAAGTTTCGGTGAACAAGGCCCGCACTTTATTTTCCAAAGTAGTTTTTATACCTTAAGTTGTTCATAGAGGATAATGGGGGAAGGGGTGGAGTCATGCAAGGACAGCAGTTCCTGGTTCTAATCGAAGCCAGGCTTTCAAACTTATCATATGCAAAAGTTCAGGTGTACATCATCTTCTGGCCAGGAGGCCTGTTAACATTTTAAGAAACTTATTTTTCTCTAAATGTGATTATTCCAAAGTCAGGCACCAGCCTCCAAAAAAGCATTGGACAAAGCTGCATTCCTATAGGGCAAAGGTGAGGTGAGCTCAATCAAGAAAAGAATTAACTCAAGGGTCCAAGGTTACAAACATTGAGGCTACTAGTTACATTTCTATACACCCATTATATCAATCAATACACTGCCAAGGACACAGTAGGTAAGGGGTATGGAGACTTAGCAGCAAACATTGGCCCAATAAGTGAAAAACCCTTCACCAATACAATTTCTAATCAATCTTTTAACTACTCAAAGGAATCTGTGTTTAGACAGTTTAGAACATCTCCTGCCTCTCACAGTTGGGAGGCTCTGAACAATCACATGTGGCCGGAAAAACCTATTCAGGCAGGCTAGAGGATTTCCAAAGGAGTTTGTAGGTTGAAACACTGTCACACCCAGGAATTATTAACTGGAGCTGTAAGCTAACTCTTTTTTCAGAGAGAGGTAGTGGGGGACAGCCCCCTGTAAAGTCAGAGGTGTAGGTGAAAGCACAAAGCAGAAAGTAGGCAGACTCTGGTTTTGGGGGTAGATGCTCGAGAATTTCCAGGGGGGCTCCTGAGGCTCGATCCCGCCTTTGCGTATGCCAAGCCTCCTTCCTCATGACCTTTGCCACGGGCGGAGCTTGCTCCCAGCACCAAAATAACTAATTCTGAGTTTTTTCTGGAAAATATTTATTCCCTGTGAATTGGCTTTAAAATAGTGCATATATTTCAACTACCTTGTTTCCAAATTTTGACTTTTTAAGCAGAAAGTAAAGAATCCTTGAAATTGCTAAATTGCATATCTACCAGTGGGTTTCCTATGCTCTTTATTTGTATTTATCTATGAGAACTCTTCTTCTCAGCATGAAATGTGGTACTTCTGAACTTCCACTTCCTGTCCAGAATTGTGGTTTGTGAAATGATTTTGGAGGTGATGTAGTGATTGAAGAGGAAAGGATCAACACTCTGAGAGAATATATAATGTTCTAGAATCACATAGATAAAGGTGGTTGCTTCAATAATATGAGAGCTGATAATAAAAAAGAAACTTTTGAAAATATTTGGTAACAAATTCAGTCATTATACTCCCTAAAGAGTAGTCTAAAAATTGTTTTATTGGTAGTTGCTTATATAAAAGGAACTATAAGGAAAAATGAACACATAGAAAAATGAAAGATATGAAGTTGTGTGACACCTTGATTTCTTATCTAAGTAAATAATGAAGAGACAGCATCTTTATTTTTAGGGAAGTGTTAACAATTATAGAGAAAATTATTGTGGTAATTTAATTCTCCAAACAAAAATTTTAAAATGAAATCAAACTATGGGGAAAATAGAATAAGAGGTAAGGGATTTAATAAAATAGTATTTAAAAGTATGTCCTAGGGTTGTCATGTTTAAGTATTCAAACAATTTCAAGAGATTGTTTCTTTTTCAAAATAGTGAGATGTGGGATGTCTGTATTTGGTTGACTTGCATGTGAGATTCTCTGGTGTGTCAGTTACAGGATTCCAGAGAACATATCCAGTTTCATTTATTTATATTTTAATATAGTTTGTTCAATCCTCCTAGCTTATAACTATTTAACTGAATGAACAGGTGAACAAAAGAGAAAACAAAACACCAGGCATTGGTGTGCCCAGGCATAGCATAGCTGACATGGTGGACCTGTCTCTTCATTTCCATTCTAGCCCGTCTCTGTACCATAATTGTATTTATTTCCACATTTTCTGTTGTGCTGTTTCTCATAGAGGAAGACTGGTTAGCCAATAACAGTACTTAGTCATTAAAATGAATGGCAAATATCTCCATTCTTTGACTACATGCTTCCACTTAAAATTTCCAATTCTTTTTAATTTTGCCTCTCATTCCACATTCTCCTGTGTATTTCACTGGGAAACCTTGCATCTTTGTTCACAAATTAATCTTAAATTCTTGAACTAAGACTATCCAAATATGGTCTTGAAGATATTTCCTGATTTTCCTATGTGCTTAAAATATGTCCAATTTCAATTATTGAATGAAAAATGTAGAGTAAGTTACCTGACTACGGGAAGAATAGAAAACTGTATAAATAGTACATACTTAGTTTCTAAAAAAATTATATTCTGGTAGGAAACAAATTTGCAAGCAAATGATTAAAATGGTAGTATGAGGAGAAGAAATATACAAATTTAAAATGGATTTTTTTTCTATTTTTTAACCATAATTTTATGATAATATTTAAGCTGGTCCTTGAACAATGAGTAGGATTGTAACAATGAGTAAAAATTATAAAAGTCCTATGTGAGAATAGACAAAATTTACCTAGCTTCCTGAGGCTTAGACCAGAAAGAAAATATCTGGACTTCCCTGGCAGTCCAGTGGTTAAGACTCCACCGTTTCAATGCAGAGGGCAAGGATACCATCCCGTGTTACCAAAAAAGAAAGAAAGAAAGGAAACATTAAATTCTAAAATGACAAGTACAACACTAAAAATAATTGTTAATACTTCTTTGGAAACAGTGTATATATATATGTGTGTGTATGCCTGTGTGATGGAGTAAAATAGTCACACAAACGTGTACTTTTGTCCCTCAGTTCAGTCACTCAGTTGTGTCCGACTCTTTGTGACCCCATGGACTTCAGCGCGCCAGCCTTCCCTGTCAATCACCGACTCCGGTGGGGGCCTTACTCGGATCCATCCATTGTCCCTGCACAACAAATAATTCTGCCTGTTTATTCATTAAGGATATTGTCAGGGCAAGAGATTTGAGAATGAGACTGTTAGAGTAGCTTCAGTTCAGGGCAAAATCTTACTGGAACAAAGGAGCATACAGTGTTACCCTGCGGGTGAAACTAATCAAACCTCAGCTTGATTCATTTGCAAAGTCCCAGCAGTTTCTCCCTCTTCCTCTCCCTCTCCACCATCCTATTCCTCTCTTCCTCTCCTTCCACCTTTCCCTATCTCAGCCAGGGTGTTTACATTTGCATGGACAGTCCTTGTGAGTCTGACTGTTTATCTTTCACTGTATTCCTAGTTTTGATTTACTGGTGATTCTTACATTGCTCACTCAAGACACTCATTTGTTGGTAAAGGAAGTGAGTGGTTCATTTAAATTTTTCCTATGTGTTCCACAAGCATTAATTATTCACCCTTCTGGAAAATTCACAGTTTTTTGAGTATAGAGTGTGTAAGAGAACAAGAATTCTGAGAACCTAGTCACTGTGTGCTAACCACAGTACTAGGTATCTGGCAGACACCCTCACTGAAATTCTGTGAGACAGCTATTACTTATGCTATAAAAATAAGGGACTTTAAGTTCAAGAATTTGCAGTTAGTAAGTGATATGTTTATTTGGTGAAATAATTTATGTTTCTTCTCCTAAATTATACTGTATTATGTAATAATGAGGAGAAATGATTTGAAGTTAGCAAAACAGATACATTGTGATCCAATTAGATCCTTTCTTGCCAAGTCACCCACTTAAACAGACCAAATTTATTCTAACCTTTTAAATTAGAATTGTATATTGGAAACAACTTCAAAATGACATACTCCCTCAGTTAGCATTTGTCTTATATATTTGTGCCAGCATTAAAGTGACATCTTGGCATAGGTCTAAGCTTCAGTGAAATCAGTCAAAACTGGATTTTTCTCCATGTTTGACTTGTATGCAGTTGCAAAGAGTCGGACAGACATGACTTAATGACTGAACAACAATGCTTATTTGAGCAATACACTAAATGGATCGTGTTCTGATAACAGAAGTTAGAAATGGAAACAACCTAGTTATACACAATATACTATCTTGACATCAATCAAGGATAGTATATAGCCAGGAAGGGAATATTAAAAGATAGTGAACTGATAGTAGACTTAACTAGACCCAGTATATACAGTAGCAGTATCATGTATTTTGAGAGATTGGGTGATATGACTGACAAAGAGGCAAAAAGAAGTGTAATCTTGGTGACATATATGTAGCTCTAAAAAAATAAAGGAAAGGAGAGTAACAGTTGTTTCCTAGCAATGTTCATTAGGTAGTTTATAAGCTAGACACTTATAGAAAGTGAAGTTGCTCAGTCATGTCCAACTCTTTGTGACCCCATAGACTGTAGCCTACCAGGCTTCTCTGTCCATGGGATTTTCCAGGCAATAGTACTGGAGTGGATTGCCATTTCCTTCTCCAGGGGATCTTCCCAACCCAGGGATCAAACCTGGGTCTCCCGCATTGTAGACAGACACTTTACCATCTGAGCCACCAGGGAAGTCCACAGAACACGATAGTTGGCTGTATATACAGATCAGTTCAGTCGCTCAGCGTGTCTGACTTTTTGCAACCACATGAACCCCAGCATACTAGGCCTCCCTGTCCATCACCACCTCCTAGAGTTCACCCAAATTCATGTCCATTGAGTCGGTGATGCCATCCAACCATCTCATCCTCTGTCGTCCCCTTCTCCTCCTGTCTTCAATCTTTCCCTGCATTAGGGTCTTTTCAAATGAGTCAGCTATTTGCATCAGCTGGCCAAATATTGGAGGTTCAGCTTCAACATTAGTCCTTCCAATGAACACCCAGGACTGATCTCCTTTTTTTTTTGTCTTTTTTTTTTTTTTAAACTTTACATAATTGTATTAGTTTTGCTAAATATCATAATGAATCCGCCACAGATATACATGTGTTCCCCATCTCCTTTAGAATGGACTGGTTGGATCTCCTTGCAGTCCAAGGGACTCTCAAGAGTCTTCTCCAACAACACAGTTCAAAAGCATCAATTCTTCAGTGCTCAGCTTTCTTCACAGTCCAACTCTCAAATCCGTACATGACCACTGGAAAACCATATCCTTGACTAGATGGACCTTTGTTGGCAAAGTAATGTCTCTGCTTTTGAATATGCTATCTAGGTTGGTCATAACTTTCCTGCCAAGGAGTAAGTGTCTTTTAATTTCATGGCTGCAGTCAACATCTGCAGTGATTTGGGACCCCCCCCCAAAATAAATTCAGCCACTGTTTCCACTGTTTCCCCATCTATTTGCCATGAAGTGATGGGATCAGATGCCATGATCTTCGTTTTCTGAATGTTGAGCTTTAAGCCAACTTTTTCACTTTCCACTTTTACTTTCATCAAGAGGCTCTTTAGTTCCTCTTCACTTTCTGCCATAAGGGTGGTATCATCTGCAAATCTGAGGTTATTGATATTCTCCCAGCAATCTTGATTCTAGCTTGTGTCTCATCCAGCCCAGCGTTTCTCATGATATACTCTGCATATAAGTTAAATAAGCAGGGTGACAATATACAGCCTTGACATACTCCTTTTCCTATTTGGAACCAGTCTGTTGTTCCATGTCCAGTTCTGTTGCTTCCTTACCTGCATAGTCTTTGAAACTCTGCATTCAAATGCTTATGTCTTTCCTTTTCTCCATTGCTTTTCACTTCTCTTCTTTTCACAGCTATTTGTAATGGCTCCTCAGGTTTCTCAGGAGGCAAGTCAGGTGGTCTGGTATTCCCATCTCTTTCAGAATTTTCCACAGTTTATTGTGATCCACACAGCCAAAGGCTTTGGCATAGTCAATAAAGCAGAAATATATGTTTCTCTTCTTTATATGGAGCCCATCATGAAATCTTCCCTTGTTATCTCTAATTTCCTTGTCGAGACCTCTAGTCTTTCCCATTCTATTGTTTTCCTCTATTTCTTTCCATTGATTGCTGAGGAAGGCTTTCTTATCTCTTCTTGTTATTCTTTGGAACTCTGTATTGAAATGCTTATGTCTTTCCTTTTATCCTTTGCTTTTTACTTCAGTTCTTTTCACAGATATTTGTAAGGCCTCCTTAGACAGCCATTTTCCTTTTTTCATTTCTTTTTCTTGGGATGGTCTTGATCCCTGTCTCCTGTACAATGTCACGAACCTCTGTCCATAGTTCATCAGGCACTCTGTCTATCAGATCTAGTCCCTTAAATCTATTTCTCACTTCCACTGTATAATCATGAGGGATTTGATTTAGGTCATACCTGAATGGTCTTGTGGTTTTCCCTACTTTCTTCAGTTTAAGTCTGAATTTGGCAATAAGGAGTTCATGATCTGAGCCACAGTCAGCTCTCAGTCTTGTTTTTGCTGACTGTATATACAGTACCAACTGGCAATTTCATAGCATGATATTGGTGGTGAAAACAGTACATTGATGAATATGACCCTATATTCCTATGCTGACTAGGAAATCCTATTTCCTCAACATGTCAAATACATGTTATCTGATTTGCTATGGCCAATGAAGTGCCAGAAGTGTGCCACTTATTGGCAGAGGGTTTTAGAGCCAGTGTGTGATTTATCACATTTCCTTTTTTGTCTTAGCAATTATGGAAGCATGCATTGAAAGGGAGCATCCATCTCTCTAAGAATCTAAATGATGACAATGAATGCATCCTCCACAGCCTTCAGGTAGCTCTAGCTTGAAAAAAGCCATTACTTTAAGGCATTGATATATGAAGTTGTTTGTTACTGCAGTATAACTTTGTCTGTTGTGTCTGATATATATTGTGAAATCCTTGATAGTATGAATCATAGCTTATTTACCATTATATCTCCATTACCTAAAATAGTATCTGGCGTAAATATTTATTGAATCTATGAATGACTTAATGAATGATGACACATGAATATTTGTTGCCCTCTTTGAGTGTATAGGCTTAGTTAGCATAGCAAAAACAGCAATATAAAAGCCATCTGGAAATGAGGGTAAGTTATTCACATAATTTATGGGCCAGAAGTAAATACATGTTACTGTTGGAAGGCAAAGGTTAATGCTAATTGAACGAAGGGGCAGGAAGAAGAACTCTGAGACTTCCATTAGAAAAGTAACTCGAAGCTCTTGCCACTCACAGTACTAGCAATGGTGATTTTTTTACATAAAAAGTGCTGCGTTAGGAATTTAATGGTAGTCTGTATGAATCTAGCTGTGAATCTTTTACACAGAAATGAAACATGAAGTAGATTTATAAATTCCTTAGTAGTTTCTCCAATTCAGAAATCCAAACAGTATGTTTTTCCTTTGATTTGTCTTGATTAGAGAGGAAATGACAGATTTGTCAACCAGCCATATAATTAGAATTAACCTTGGCCATGAAGAGGTAACAGATGAACCAGCTAAATCACACCAATATTTGCCTGTCTACATGTGAAATTCTTGTCTTAGATTATGGCACAGAAGGAAATGTTACTCTTTTGTAATTTTTCTCTATAAACCAATCAAATTGTTCCCTCAGGATACATCATAAAGACTTGTCATTGAATACTCTAATTGTAGCATTCACCAAAGTTTTTTTTTTTTTTTTTAAAGCAATAATGGTCATAAACTCAGATTTTTTAATTAAAACCAAAAATCTAGTGAATTGAACAGTTTTTCTGATATTTTTGCTGCTTAAATTTTTTGATAGTCACTAACTCCATAAATTGAAACTGTGTTCACATAATCTGAGCTAAAGTAGTCAGTATTTTACAGTTAAATTAAAATAGAAAACCTGTATTTTTCCTCTGAGAACTCACATATATACCATTCCATGCCATACATATCAACATCATCTTTCAAAAAAATTTTTTTTCCTATCCACTGATTGTTGTTCAAAAGTATCTGAAAGTTTAAGATTCAAACACCAGGTTGTATAATACTTCCAGGGGAAGAAATTCAGGAGAATTAAAATTGGCTTAGCCATGTGTTTTGAATATAGGCAACAAAGCAATCTCTATTTGAATACAACTATATTAATGAAAGTTGGTCAGTGGAGGTCTTGTCCAGTGCCATTTGGAGGGTTGTCAGAGTTAAGGGAGTTGATATAAGAACGCCAGTGGCACAGAGAACTGCCTTAAGTCAGGACTTTATTTTCTTCTGTTTCTTGTTTTCCCCTTCCCTAAATGAGAAAGAGAGGAAACCATAATGTTGTTTTAGCAGATAAAAACCAACCCACTATTCTGGGTATCATATATTGTGGTCATTGCTGCTGCTGTTTCACTCAACTGTGATGGCTTCAAAGTGTGACTGAAACTTTTTTTTGACACTTTGACATTCCTCTCATACTCCTGAATCTGAGTAGGCTTGTCACTGTGTCAACTGAAAGATTGCAGAGGAAACTACACTAGATAATTGGTAAGGTCACATTGTAAAAGGCCGGTAGCTTCCACCTTATTCACTGAAACACTCAGCCCGGTAGTCCTGAGGTGCCAGGCAGTGATCAGACCACATGGAGATTGCCATGTTGGAAAGGACTGCATAACCAGGATGTGTGGCTTTAACACTTGGCTCTGCATACTACCAGCTCTGAGTGGGACACTTCCTTAATCTCCCTGTGCCTCAGTTTCCTCACTTATAAAAGAGAAATAATAATCTGGTACATACTATCTGTTCTATCTGTTATCTTATCTCTACCTTATACAGTTGATTAAGTGGTCAGATGTGTTTAATTGTTTTCATTTTTATTTTTTATCTAAACTGAAAGAAAAAAAGAAAAAAAATGGTTTGCCATTGTTCATACCCTCCTGTCTGTACTGCTTGTGAACACCAATCTATTTTTTGTGTCAATAAGCTTATGTATCTTTTGCTTGTTTTTTGGTTATTTGGTTTTTGTTTGTTTCACTTTTAAATATGGAAGAAATCATATGGTATTTGTCTTTATTTGCCTAAAGTATTCAACTTAGGATAATGCCTTCAAAATCTATCCATGTCATCACAAATGGCAAGACTTTCTTCTTTTATGGTTGAGTAATATTCAAGTATTTGTGTTTGTGTGTGAGAGAGAGAGATCATTTTTAATTATTAATTCATCCATAGAAGTTTGGTTGTTTACTTACCTTGGTTGTTGTAATTAATGCTGCAGTGAACCCTGGAGTGCATATGTCTTTTCTAAGTAGTGGTTTTTGTGGGTTTTTTTGTTTTTGTTTTTTTTTTTTCATTTTCTTTGGATAAATGGTCAGAAGGAGACTAGCTGGATCATATGGCAGTTTTATTTTTTAATTTTTGAAGAACCGTAACACTGTTTTCATTGCACCAATTTATGTTCCCACCACCAGTGTGCAAGGACTCCTTTTTCTCTATGTTCTATTCATCACTTGTTATTTCTTATCTTTCCAATAATATATGTTCTAATAAATGTGAAGTGATATTTCATTATGACTTTGATTTGCATTTCACTGATTAATAATGTTGAGGATCTTTCACAATCCAATCTTTTGTTTTATCTCATTCACTCTTTCCTGTGAATGTGTGCGTGCTCAGTCGCTCAATCTTGTCTGACTCCTTGCCATGCTATGGACTGTAACCTACTAGGATCCCCATGCGTGGGATTTTCCAGGCAAAAATACTGAAGTGGTTTGCTGTTTCCTTCTGCAGGGTTCTTCCTCATTCAGGGATCAAATCCATGTCTCCTGTGTCTCCTGCACTGGCAGGGAGATTCCTTACCACTGAGGCACCTGGAAAGCCCCTCACCCTCCCCTGTATTCTTTAGATTATCAATTTCCTTCAGAAAGCAGTTCACTGACTTCTTACTTTTCTGCCTGTTGCCTGTTAGTGGAGGAAGACAGTATGACACCACCTCTCCCCTTAACACCATCAGCACTTCTCCTTCCCAAGCTTAAGTTCCTGGTACCCACTCTATTCTTTTCAAGCATCTTCTATTCAATTAAACGTCTCTAAATAGATTCCTAAGAGGCACTACCCCACCAATTTACTTTAATGTACTCTGGAATTTATTTGCCAGAGGAATCCTGTTTGTCATAGCACTGATTGCTTGATTGTTTGCTTTTGTAGCCCACCTCCTTCCTGTTGTGGAAAGTCACTTTCCTCCTTTCTTCTTTTGAGGTGCCTCTTCACCCCACTTTCCCTAAAGAGAGAGAATGGATTTTGGGCCTGCTGCTAACCATTCCTATCCTGAAGTACAACATTCTCATCTTGTAATAAATTCTGAATTTTCTTGGGTAGTGAAGACTGAAGCTAATACCGAACTTTGGTCTCTACATCATTCATGGTATAGGGAACACCTGAGCAGTTTTTGGTCAGGGATTTGTTATTCCCCAGGAGGATACATGCAGCCTCAAGTAGCTCAAGGCAGCACCTAGGAGGAAGGTTTAGAACAGAAATACAAGAGAAAGATCTTTATGCTGTAAGATGCCCTTTATACTCACTCCATCAACACCTCCCATTTCAAATATAATGAAGTTATTGATGGGACTGAAATTCTACTTTATGTAAGTGGGTGCAAAGACTAGCAGACAAGCAAAATGTTAATTTGAATATTAATGAAATCTTCTTAGTATCAACTGGCTGGCTGAATCTAGAGCGATTTAGTTAGATTTCATAGGTAATAGAGGTTTCTCAAGCCAGCGCAGTCAGAGGAAAAAAATTAGTAGTATTAATATCATTGCTCAATACTCATAACAAAATACTTGTTATACTGAGACCTATCAACAAAAAATTCTGTGTTTCAAATAAATTAGATTCTATTGAAAATTCTTTCATTTCTTATGAGCTCCTCTTTTCAGCCTCTAAACTCTGCCTACTCTCCATGTCTTACATAATTTTTATAAGAGAAGCTCTAATTTTCTTCTCTATTTCCTGTGATTTTAAGGGTATTTTAATAGTTTTTCTATGGGCTTCCCTGGTGGCTCAGTGGTAAAGAATTTACCTGCCAGTGCAGGAGATGCAAGTTCAATCCCTGTTCCAGGAAGATCCCTTGGAGAAAGAAATGGCAACCCATTCCAGTATCCTTACCTCAAAAAAACCCATGGAGAGAGCAGCCTGATGGGCTACAGTGCATGGAGTTGCAAAGAGTTGGATAAGACTTAGTGACTGAACAGCAATGTAATTGTTCCTTTGAGAACTCCAATACTTGAATCTAGACTAATGGCATTTCATGAATAGAGGCAATTTCCCCCAAATTGGCATTATAACCACCTCTTTATAGTCCTGAATACCAGATCAGACTTATCAAAGATGACGTCTTCTGTCCAGTGCAGAGAGGATTGCCTCTGTCTGCCTTTCAGTTCAGAACTAGAAGCCTCAGAATAGAGGAAAGAACTCTCCAGGTGGCTTCTCTTGAGGGCAGCACTGCTTTGTGCTTAACTCCCATAGATGAGTATTATGGATTCTTGAGTGATCTGTCTGCATAAGATGACTGGTGCAATTCTGCATATTTATCCACCTGGCTATTTTGGAATTTCTTAAATTATTTATGATTAGTGAAAATCCCAAGCTTAGAGACCTCAGATATAAAGGTTTGCTTTATTTGAATTAGATAGGCCTTATTGGACACTTACTAACCTTGAGTTTATCTGTGAAACCACAAGGTCCAATTCATAACCATTACTAGAACTGAGACTCTCTAAATGAATATTCCCAAGAAAGCAACTATTTCAAAATAGTATCTTCACAAGACCATTTGATGTTATTTGGCCCAGCAAGGCAAATAAATGCCTCTCTGAAAGCAGGGTAAAAAAATGTGCCTCAAATCAGAATCACAGTAAAATGTACTTGTAAAAATTAATACAGATGACATTTTTTTAAAATGTAGAACAATGAGGTTGAAATCATGCTGAAATTAGCATGAGTGCATGACATTAAGTTCCTGGGATTTTTAAATTTTAACAAAACATACTATTCATTTATTCATGCATATTATACATTTGAAAGAATTGTAATATGTAAAGCTATTAATTTGAATGTAAACAAAATATTTAAAAGAAGTGTTTCTATTGCTTCAGCTGTCCAATTCAAAAACAAGAGAATTACTTTTATCCTTCTAGAATGGGATTATGTATCAAGACCATGACAGGAACCTTGCATGGTTCAAGAATTTAGCAAAAAAAATTGTTTTTTCAAAGGTGTGAGAACATTTTAAAGGAGCAAGTAAAGCATCCTGGGGCACTTATGTGAGAGAAATAATATGAAGCTATTTCACCCCTAAACCTGAAGGGCAAGGGGAGGAAGAGGTACCATCAGAACCCAATGAGACAAGGTGCCATGTGGGAAGAACTGCCTAAAAGGAGCTGTAATCATGAGGAACTATAGCCTCTACCAGAAGATGCCTCCCAGATTAGAAAAGAAATGGGAAAACAAAAAAATTAAATCTCCTACTAACCTTTGATCTCCCACTGATGACCCTCCTTGGCTGAATTCTGACAGAAACCATCTAGAAGGTAGCTCAGCTCTGCAGTCCATAGGGATCATCCTCTTGGTGCAAAGAGCAGAGTAGAAAAAGGTGGTGAAAAGAGGCTAGGAAAATGGATAAGAAAAGTAGCACAGCTGTTATTTTTATTTTCATATTACAAGGTAAAAGTGGTAAACCCAGGCCCTTTAAATACAAAGTAGGCAGGTAATCAGAGAAGTACAGCTAAAACATCGTTAATGAGGAAAGCATCTTCTATGTGATCAATACCGTATTGCTGCCAAGAGAATGGAGTACAAAATAGATTAATCACAAATATGCACACATGGATGTGTTATATCTATACACAACAGTTTATGTCATTGTGTTAATATTTTTGTTATCTGTAGTTATGACTTGTCTCTCAGTAAGACAAGAATATTCCCCGTGTGTGTAATCACTCTCTATATACATCTGTGAGGTGAAAAATAGCCTCTTATATAGTATTCTCTGCTATATGTTTTAGAGAAATTCTATTTATTGCTCTCTTACTTTAATTTTTTTTGAGAAAGTAAAAAATTGCCACTTGATTTTTACGAATAGAACCTGAAGCATGGTAATACTAGTTTGCACTAAAAAGTGCTTATCCAATTATTCCAATTTTATGTGCTTTCATTGTACTTAAGAAAAATAGATTTTTTTTTCCCCAAGCACAGTGAATATAAAAAATAAGTGTGAAATAATGTGACTTTACAGAAAAGCCTATGAAGACCACTGAGCAGGGAGAATGAACCAGGTAGGGGAGAATACAAAGGAAGCAGAAAGGGTAATGATAAGAGTAAACTAGTGAGATGAAGTAGCAATAAAACCTCATAGAGGACATAGTTTGTGAATCGTTATAATGCCAAATGATTCTAATGCCATAACCAATTCTAATGCCAAAGTGAAAAACTTTAATTAAAAAAAAAAAATTGAAAGGAACTAGTATTTCATAATAGATATTTTAGCAAACCAACACTGTTATATTTATTTCATTGAGCTTTAACAAAAGCTTAACATTTCATTTTAACAAAAATAGCTTATTACAGCAATTGTACATGCAGTAGAATAAATATCTGAGATAAGTATAGATGTATCATGTTTGTGATGAGAAACCTTTTGGTGAAAAATATCGCTTATATGGTATAGTTCAATTTCTTAGCACACATAGAACTTCAGACTGGAAGGATGCTAAAGAAAAGATGAGTATATTATTTATGCTAAAGAAAAGTATATTTTCAAGAATTCAATTTATAAGAAAAAATTCTTAGACTTTATAGTATAATGAAAATTTAATTGCTATTTTATTTTTGTTAAAATATAATTGGCATATAATATATTCATTTCAAGTCTACTGCTTATCATTTTAATAGCAAAAACTTTTTATGATAAACTGAGTTTGAAGAGCATTACTAACATATCATTAGTTTATATAAATCTAACATTGTCTACTTTAAAGTAATATCCACAATGAAACTACAAAAGCAAAAAGAAAATTACTTTAACTTTTGAAAGGTTAAATTAAGAAGTCACTGCTGTAGTCTAAGTTGGAAATAGAGCTTGGGTTCTCTTTGAAGGCAGAACCAATTTGTCTGTTTTCTCAGCACTCAATGATTGTAGAGATATTAGTCAACAAAAAAATAAGTACTAATAGCTTTTGGAAACATTAGCCTGAGAACCATTTTCCATTTAGTCTGTAGTTAGTTAATCGAGTGTATGTTCATTTGTCCATATAAGCTATAAAATCCTACAATGAAGATGTAATTATAATTAACATTGCTGACCAGTTAAAAGGCATAAACAGTAGTGTGCCCATCAATATGCACTCTCAATTTGCCGGCATTTCCAGTTATGCCAGATGGTGAATTTAATGATGGTGCCTTGTGGTGCTTCTAATGATTTTTGTGCCTGATGGTATTTTTATAGGGCCTGTTGTATCATAGAATGCTGAAGGGTGACTTAATAATGATCTTCAAGCATATGAAAGGTCATGAAGAGTATAAAGTGACCAGCTGTTACTCATTCAAACAAGAAGCAGTAGGTTTTAACTGTAACTGGAGAGATTTAACTTAGATGTGAAGTAGAACTTCCTGATTCTAGAAGATATTATGGAGATCTATGATGAAAGATGCTATGGAATGCTTTCTTTTTTTCTTGAGGATAGAACATGCTGATTAGTATGAAATCTAAGCTTGCTCTTATTGTGTGAATGATATTTCAGTTTCATTTCATATCTGTGAATGTAAATTTTTCATACACAAGATTAACTGGGTTGAAATCTGGTTCTAAACTACTATGCCTGTGAATTCAGGAAAATTATTTACCTAAGTGCTTTGAGTCTTGATTTATTCTCCTACAAAACAGAGATAATCTTTCATCTAAATGTTATTTCTGTTGTTCAGTCACTCAGGCGTGCCTGACTCTTTGTGACCGCATCAGGGTCTTTTCTAATGAGTCAGTTCTCATCAGGTGGCCAGAGTAATGGAGCTTCACCTTCAGTATCAGTCCTTTCAATGCATATCCAGGGTTGATTTTCTTTAAAAATGACTGGTTAGATTTCCTTGCAGTCCAAGGGACTCTCAAGAGTCTTCTCCAACACCACAGTTCAAAAGCATCAATTCTTCAGTGCTCAGCCTTCTTTCTGGTCCAACTCTCACATCTGTACATCAAAACTGGAAAAACTATAGTTTTGACTATACGGACCTTTGTTGCAAAGTACTATCTTTGCTTTTAATACACTGTCTAGGTATTTGCATACACGGTCTTTGAATACATTGTCTAGGTTTTTCTTCCAAGGAGCAAGCATCTTTTAATTTCATGGTGGCAGTCACCATTTGCAGTGATTTTGCAACCCAAGAAAATAAATCCAGTGTTTCCACTGTTTTCTCATCTATTTGCCATGAAGTGATGGGACCAGATGCCATGATTTTAGTTTTTTAAATGTTGAGCTTTAAGCCAGCTTTTTTACTTTCCTTTTTTACCTTCATCAATAGGCTCTTTAGTTCCTCTTTGCTTTCTGCCATAAGAGTGATGTCATCTGCATATCTGAGGTTATTGATATTTCTCCTATAAATCTTGATTCCAGCTTGTGCTTCATCCAGCCTGGCATTTCACATGATGTACTCTGCATATAAGTTAAATAAGCAGGTGACAGTTTATAACTTTGACATACTCCTTTCCCAATTTTGAACAAGTCTGTTTTTCCATGTCCCATTTTAACTGTTGCTTCTTGACCTATACATAGGTTTCTCAGGAGGCAGGTGAGGTGGTCTGGTATTCCCATCTCTTTAATAATTTTCTTTTTGTGATCCACACAGTTAAAGGCTTTAGAATAGTCAATAAAGCAGAAGTAGATTTTTTTCCATAAAATTTTCTTGCTTTTCTATGACCCAGTGGATTTTGGCAATTTGTTCTCTGGTTACTCTGCCTTTTCTAAATTCAGCTTATACACCTGGAAGTTCTCCATTCATGTACTGTTGAAACCTAGCTAGAAAGAGTTTAGCATTAATTTGCTAGCATGTGAAATGAATGCAGTTTTGTGGTAGTTTGAACATTCTATGGCATTGCCCTTCTTTGGGATTAGAATGAAGACAGACCTTTTCCAGTCCTGTGGCTACTGCTGAGTATTCCAAACTTGCTGACACAGAGTGCAGCACTTTAACAGCATCATAATTTAGGATTTGAAATAACTTAGCTGGATTTCAATCACCCTCACTAGCTTTGTTCGTAGTCATGCTTCCTAAGGCCCACTTGACTTTGCAGTCCAGAATGTCTGACTCTAGGTGAGTGATCACACCTTGTGGTTATCTGGGTCATTAAGATCTTTTCTTGTATAGCTCTTCTGTGTTTTCTTGCCACCTGTTCTTAATATCTTCTGATTCTATAGGTCCATACTATCTCTGTCCTTTATTGTGCCCATCTTTGCAGGAAATATCTAGGGATACGTCTAAAACACTATTATCTCTGAAGTGGGGTTGAATTTGATTTTTTAATTTCTCCTCCTTGAGGATGAGACCATATAGGTCAATGATGTCTTTTTAGTAGGCTCCTATTTTTTGAGTGGGGGGGGGGGCATTGAAGTCCCAGAATGGTAGAGATCTGTGCAATAGTAGAGAGTAACATAAATCCTCAATCTCTTCTCTAGAAGTTTACTTCCTACCCACACACTGACTAGGTAAATTTATTTTTCATAGCATTACATAAGTGTTCTATATTAGAAAAAGAAGGCAAAAGAACTTGCTTTAGTTTAAGTTCCTATAATTCCTAAATATATAACCTGAAAGCAAATAATCTAACTTTTCTAAGTTTTGCATTCCCCCTTTCAAAAATTATAGGAGGGAACCTGGCATTGATGGATAAATTTTTATGTCACCATTGTTGAGGACAAATGAGACAATAATGGAAGACAGGAAGAGATATAGCTCAAAAGGTTGAGAGTAGAATTTCTGCTAAGGTCATTTATTTGACTCTGTGTACCAAGTAGGAAAAGGCAGTTCTGATCAATGAGAAGAGAATAATATGACACCAAACCTCAGGACACTTGCTTAGAAACTCTTTGACACTCACTATGTCAAATTATATTACATTTGAGATAATAAGAATTTATCATTATATAAATCCAATTAAGGTCCCTGTCTCCATGGAATATTAAGAAAAAAATCAATCAATAGTCACATAAATCAACAACATGATTTCAGAGAGTAATGTACTAGGAAGAAAACTGAACAGAGAAAGGGGATAAGGTCATGCCCATGGGGAAGAGGTGACTCAAGGTCCAGGAAGTCTTCTCCAGGGTCACTCAAGGCACTTGCTGTTATATCTATATAATAGGAAGGATTCAGCTATGCAAAGGTGGAAGAGAGGCCAAATC
The DNA here is from genome assembly GCF_003369695.1 of Bos indicus x Bos taurus. NCBI lineage: Eukaryota > Metazoa > Chordata > Mammalia > Artiodactyla > Bovidae > Bos > Bos indicus x Bos taurus. The sequence continues at coordinate 55,596,173 of NC_040077.1, forward strand.
TAAGGCTACAATTAAATAATCAGACAATCTATTACCACTTCTTTCAGTCAAAGTTATGAAACCTTAAGGTGTAACATTGACAAAGTTTTATTTAGATTCTGGTTTTGGCTTTTTCAGTCACTAACTAGTCTCTACTCATCAATTTCCTTATATATAAAGTGTGGGAGAGGAAGCAGGAGTGTTATGGGAAATTTATTATTTTTACTTTTCACCTCTACAAAGCTATGATTCATCCCTGTCTTATTTCATGGGGGTATATTTGAAGGTACAATGAGATAAGGGATGAGCAAAGAGCTCATTGAAGACCACTCAGTGGGATATTAATAGAAAACAATTCCAGTTTCTTCTAATCACTGATTTCAATCATGCTGTATTTTGATGTCTACTGTCCCTGTCTCCTAAGGACAGTTAGGCAAATACTATACTTTTTCTGGTTTCTGTGTTATTCACCCAATCTAGTTAAATATTCAAATCACACAACTTGTTTACAGCTTTACAGTTGTCTGTTTTAAGCCTCAGTAGCAGTTCTAGTACAACAGGAAAATTCCTAGTCAACATTTTGATTATATTTGTAAAGACAATTTTTTTCAACTATTAGCACTATAAAATTAAAGAGTAGTTGTTATTAAAGGTTGTATTTTCTATTTATGAGTTATATTATGCTGAAGCTTAGAGAAGAAAGAACTTTTTGTATTTGTAGCCAACAAGGAAACTTATCTCTCTGAAAATGACTGTAGGAACTAGAGGATTAAAACTGAAGCCAGTGTTTGCAAACAATGCAGGAGAACTGCTAGCATCAGTCTAATCATTAATATTTTGCCTGAAAGTCTAGAAATGCTGTCAACATGGCCAGTTTCAACATTCATAGGCCTCTAATGAGACAGCCTCTAGACAGAAGATGTCAAGATTCTTTCACATTTCAAAAGTAAAAATCAGGACATGCCAGTTAAAGGAGTTTGGAAGATAATTAGGATATTTATTGAAAAAAGTAGATTTCTGTTGTGATATGCCAGATTGTTAATGCTTTATAATCAGTGCCTTAAGATAATCAATAGTTGTTTCTACTTCATTAAAAAAAAAAAAAACTATAATTGTGTGTTGTATTACACACTGTAACATTTACAAGCCTATTTGTTGGTGTACTTCTGTACCCACTGAAACCAGCAGGTAACCAGTAGTTTAATAATAAATTATTTCATTACAGAACAAAAAAAAAATGATTTAAATTACCCTAACCTAAATTTTTCTACCTGCAGATTCCCATTTTCTTTGGCTCATTAGAATAAGAAAGTAAATTTTCTAAATTTCTGTCTAAAGTTGGACATCATAAAGGACCAAGTTTTTTTTTGAGACAAGCTGAGAAAACACATTTATTTGAAAAATTTTGTATACTTTGATTTTTATAACTACTTTTCAACAAGAAGAATAATACAAATGTCAAGTTAATTGTTGAAATAAAAAATCCCTAGAATTGTTTTGTAACAGTTCTATTCTCCATTTTTCTCTTCAGGTAACAAATATGTGATCATTGTTCTGTAAAGAAGCAGAGAAAGATATTTTAAAATACAGTAACATGCTCAAAAATCAGAAGGCAATACCTTTTATAGAGAAGATTGCCAAACCATATTTATCAAAATTTATACTTCCACTGGCCATGGCTTTCTTTCTTAGTGATTGAAAAATACTTATTCTCTCTAGGTATCTCAAGGAAAAACATTGTCAAAGTTCAGGGTTCTATTCAAGTGGATAAGCTAGATGAGAAACATTGGTTATTGCTTGTGTGTATGTATATGAATATATAACAAATATACATACACTTATAAACCTATATTCATAGTACAGTTAAAGAAAAATCTTTAGAGGATTGAAACAATATATAGACATTTAGACACAAGTGAAGTAGCTTAACATTAGGGTATAGTATAAGGAAGAAAAATGAAAATCATACAAATAATCATCTCAAATAACATTAAAAATAAAATTCAGTTGTAATAACTCATAAGCTTACCAAACCTTTATAGCTAAACTTAGTTTGTACTTGAGAGCTGGCACTGATATCATAAAGGGCTTTTACTCATAAATTAAAATTTCAACTTCAAAATTAAAATCTATGTTTCATTTAGCATGGTATTGTCATTACTATTTCAACAAAATTAGTCCAAAATGTACTATGTATTTTAATAAAGAAGTACTTACAATGAGATCATTTTTCCCCAACCCAGGGGAGAGAATACTATCTTAAACCACATACGGAATTACTGTTTTATCGTATGCACACTAAGAAGCATTACAGAAAGTATGTTGTTGTGCAGTCCCTAAGTTATGTCCAACTCTTCTTCAACCCTATGGACTAGCCTGTCAGTCTCCTCTGTCCATGGGATTTCCCAGGCATGAACACTGGCGTGGGTTGTCATTTATTCCTCCAGGGGATCTTCTTGACCCAGGGATTGAACCTACATCTTCTGCATTGGCAGGGGCTTTCTTTATCACTGAGCCAGCAGCAAGCCCTTACACAAAGTATAAGACACAGCTTTAAAAACTGTGGGTTTTGAGTACAAGAATGCAACAAGAACAGTGTGATGAAGTGATGATACATTTTGTCCCTCATTTAACCGTCAATGGGCACTGATTCATACCTTGGTATAATGATTTGAAGTTTAAATTTGCAAAACCTGCCACCTAATCCCAGGAATGTATTCAAGATAGATCAAAGGATTTGGGGTGTTATATTTGGGATGCATCTAATGACTGAAAATACTTGAAAATTCCTGGGGCAATCATTGACCCAAGAGGTAATAGAATGAAGCCACTTAATATTATTCTCATGTTATATTTGTTCATTTTGTAAGCAGCTTTTATATTAGGCCAAAAAATATTTTGTTCAATCCTCACCATAAACTTATGAGATAAGTGAGATTTTCTTCATTTTACCCTTGAAGAAATTGAAACTTAGAAAAGTTGGTACCTAAAGTTCAGCTTTCAAAACCACTAGAAAGAGGTAAATGTCATTCTCTTTTTTTAAATTCTAACTCTGTGCTCTCTACAGGTCAGGAAGGCTATACACTTCTAGTCTTTCACTTGATATAGGAATTAGGTTTTCCATCCAATACCTTGTTCTTTTGGAAATGCTTTCCTTGTAAAAGCTGCCTCGAATACAGAAGCATGAGAGGTTTCCTTGGATTTGCCAGAAACAAAATTCGTAGATAATTTATGATCTCTGGGTGAGAGCTTTTTTTTTTTTTTTTTCCTTTTATAAAGCATAATTCAAAGAGCCCTTCTTTTAGAACTATAGACTCCCAGAAGAAAAAGATTTTGTCTCATAGCTCTTGACAAATCTGATTGGATAACTCTGGGTTGGTTTTTAAGCAGTTTTGAGTTCTGTCTGGTAGTGAAAAAAAAAGAACATTTTTTTTTCTCAAGATAATAAAACTTTTATTGCTTAACTGTTGGAATGCAAAGCGTTTATAAATAAAAATCCTTTTTGGCTCATGATATCTATACTTCCATGACGGAAAGAAAATACGTTTGTTTTCAGTTCCTCTTTGGGCTTAGCTTTACTTCCTGTGGCACAGATTTGTCCAAATAAATGTGCTTTGAGATATGTGACTCAGTGTCATTAACTGATATTTTATATAATTTATCCCTTACTAATTACATTACTGCAACAAGAGGTAGTGACTATTAGCACATAGAGAACAAGAGACACAGGCAGATTAGCTTCTCTCAAGGTTTTGTGAAGTCCCTGGTGATATATTATCATCTATACGATAAGCAATATTCCAACTACATTTATTACTTCCTAAATTCCAAAGCTAGAAACCAACCTCAGCAACTAATTTCACTCTATAGATTTTTGCCTGCTGATCCCCAAACACTATGCATATTCTGTTTTTAGGGAGTAACCAAATGTTCCAATATTTTCAGCAAGCACAGAAGTAATATTCTTTATCACTCAATGGACCAGGACTTCTTAAGTCAGGGAACAGGTGCTAGATCAATTCCTAGAAGGAATTTGCACTATTGTTTCCACACAAGCAAGGAAGTCCTTGTTTGTTAATAGTATATCTGTCATATATAATTAAATAATGCCTTTATAGTGACATTCCAGGCCAGCTCATGGTTACTAACATTATGAAAAAACAAACAAACAAAAAATAACACCCCAAAAGCTACATCGCTATTAAAAATCTGTTGATTTAGTAGAGGCATTTAATGGCATTTGATCAATTTTTGTATAATTTTATGGATAAAGCTAGTATTAATATGTCATCTTTTCAACAGTATCAGTAGCCTCAATACTTTTGGATGAATCATTATATTATAATTTATCTTAATATTTCCCATTAGATTTTTTTCCCCTCAGTTCTAGGAAACAAATTAGGAAAATAAGACTTTCCATTACAGATTAAAGTATAAGCTGCTGCATTCAGACATAGACTGAAAAAGAAAAAGATTTCCTAACATGCTCTTTAAAATTTAAAATCTTCTCCACAGATTTTCCTTATAAGTGGAATTCAGTCTCAAAGAAATATTCTTGTTCTGCCAGATTTTATGTCAGTAGTCTTCTTTCTCAAAGCCACTTACTTCTGGACAAAAGTACTCCTGGTCTGTTTTCCTATTACAGTGTGACAGGTGTCTACTCTGGCAGAAAATCAACTGAAAAATCAATTTAGACTGAAAATCCTAAACATGTAAAATATCATGTATGAAACGAGATGCCAGACCAGGTACGATGCATGATACTGGATGCTTGGGACTAGTGCACTGGGACGACCCAGAGGGATGGTACGGGGAGGGAGGAGGGAGGAGGGTTCAGGATGGGGAACACATGTATACCTGTGGTGGATTCATTTTGATATTTGGCAAAACTAATACAATTATGTAAAGTTAAAAAAAAAATATCCATCAGAGTATGTGTTCTCTCTGATATCAATAGTCAAGAGCTCCTCACACAGTCCTGTACTAAGACTGTCATTCTTTTGATGTTTCTTTTTTTTTAATTTAAATTTATTTATTTTAATTGGAGGCTAATTACAATATTGTATTGGTTTTGCCATACATCAACATGAATCCGCCACGGGTGTACATGTGTTCCCCTGCCGGGGACCAGCCCCGGCTGATCCAGGGTATTCGAAGGAGAGACGGCATAGGCGAGGATCAGGATACAATAGCTTCAATTAGATATTAATTAAAGATATAAAGAGTAATAGAATAAGGATAGCTCAGTAGGAAAATTCAGTGGAGAAAAGAGGCTGAGTAGCTTGGTTTACACGGGAGACCAATAAAACTTCAAGACAAGAAGTTTGCACCACTTACGTAGGCCGCAGGCGTCCTTCCGTTCTCCCGAAGGAGAGGAGACACTGAGGCCTCCCCGGTCGGACCTTAGAAGCCCAGGCATAATTAGTAAGCATGGTGGGTTCCGCGCTCCAGATGGAGACTCAGCCAGAGTGAGAGAGAGAGCGACATGGGGAGACCAGTATTTCGAGAAACTGATCCCAATTCTTTATTTTCCAGAGTCTGTTTTTATACACTGAGATGTTATACAAAAGTCACGTGGGGACAGCAGTCCTGACTTTTATTAAAGTCAGGTGCTTCACACAAATGTATACAGAGGTCTTAGGGGTGTTACATCATCTTCTGGCCAGGGGGGCCTGCTGACAATTTACGACCCTCTCCTTGTGACAGCGGTCAGTCAATCAGGACACTTATTTCTCCAGGGCTGATTATTCTCAAAACAGACGCCACCCAAGTAAAGTTACATTCCTACAGGGTGAGGGTGTAGTGGGTTTTAGCTAAGGAAAGAATTTACTTAGCCTAAGGTCTAACGTGATTAATATCAAAGGTTAATACTTATTTCTTCTATATATTCATTAATGTGTGTAAGGGCAGGGGATGTGGAGACTTAGCAACAAACATTGGCTCAACAAATGAAAAACCCTTCACCAATACAATTTCTAATTAGCCCACTATACTTATAGTTTTCTAACTTCTCTAAAGAACCTGTTTTTAGAGGGTTTAAAGCATCTCGTGCCTCTCACGGTTGGGAGGCTGTGAGCAATCACATGTGGCCGGACGAGCCTGTCAGGCAGGCTAGAGAACCTTCAGAGGAGTTTGTAGGTTAAAACACTCTTATCACGCCCAGGAATTATTATAAACTGGAGCTCTAAGTTAACTCCTTCTCCAAAAGAGGTGGTGGGGGACAGCCCCCCGTAAAGTCAGAGGTGTAGGTGAGCACAAAGTAGTAAAGTAGGCAGGCTCTGGTTATGGGGGTAGATGCTCGAGGAGTTCCAGGGGGACTCCTGAGGCTCGATCCCGCCTTTGCGTATGTCGAGCCTCCTTCCTCATGACCTTTGTCACGGGCGGAGTACCTCACTCTGGCCCCCAACATCTCCCCCTTTTTTATTTCTTAAAACAACCAGATGCAGCTCAGTCGCGAGCTTCCGAATGCTCTGCCGAAGAATCCTGACAATACAAGGAAGAGTGATTATGAGAAGTAGAATTAGAGACTAGGGATATTAGACAGAATATTTTTTCCAGAAATAAAGTTAGAGAAGGTGTGAAAAAAGTCATTAGCTGCTCCAGTGGCGGTAAAATCCAGTCGAGAGTGTTCCAAGGTCTGTATTTGATTATGAAGTTTCCCTAAGTCCAGGCCAATATCAGAACTGTTCCAAACACCTGAGATATGATTTTTAATCTTTTCCCATTCATAATCTGTCTCGTTTACCTTCAAAGATGTCACGCATATCCACCTGTAATCAGCGTGGCACGTCAAAACCATCTTCACCTTTAAAGCCTGTAACTCAATCCCAATATGCATAATTGCTTCTTCTAAGGCGTCTACTCTCATCTCTAATTTCCTATCTATAGCTTCCTGTGTTGCTAGAGTTAAAGAAACAATTTTAGACATGGTATCAACATATTGGGCAGTATGCACTTGTTGAGTCAATGATATTGCTGCCGCAGTAACAGAAGTAATTGTTGCTATCAAAGCTGATATTCCTAGGATAAGCAAGACCACAAACCATCGCGATCGCATTAAATCCTGCAGTTGTAACACAGTAAGACCATAGCTATCATATAGGCACCATAAGATAGGATGGGCATTGTTAACACCACAAAGGAGCAAACATTACATTGAGGGTTTAAACAAGATGAAAGCATACATTGTTCACAAGTCACTACGTTAGGTCCACCTGAATAATTCATGCCTACATTAAGTTTGTTGGAGTCATTAGTAAAAAGGAGAACATAAGGCAAGGGTGGATAAGCTAAAACAGAATAAGTAGAATTATTTTCTGGTTGGAGTTCACGCTGCAGCTGCCCTGTCAGTCTCGCCGGGATCTCGATGTCTATCTTGTCTCCCCTGCTGGCCGGCGCCGCGCTGGTCTGGACGGCACTTTGCGGGTGCGCTCTCCTCTCTGGCCCTCACTTGCTGCACAAACTTCTTTGCTCTAGGTCGTGGGGGTGCAGCGAGGAGGGTGCGGGGCGAGCGAGTGCGCGCAGCGAACCTGACCTGTCTGGAACCCAAATTGGTGAATCTGCATCCTGTGGAAAAATACAAGCACATCCTCGACCACTAGTTAATAATGGGTCAGGACCCTTCCATTGTCCTGAGAGAAGGTCCTTCCATTTGACTAACGGTTTTGCATTTAATTGCTCCAGGCACCAATGACGAAGCATTGCAGTAGTTCCAGCCTAAACGGCATTTAGAATGTTTATTACGAAAAGAGCATGTTGCAAGATTTGATGGGGAGAACTATACTTAAACTCCCCTTCTTTTAATTTTTGAATTTGAAGCTTTAATGTTTGATGTGCTCTTTCCACAATGGCTTGTCCCCGGGGATTATAAGGGATGCCTGTATTGTGTTTAATTTGAAACTGTAAACAAAATTCCTGAAAAGACTTAGAAATGTAAGCAGGAGCATTGTCAGTTTTCAGAGCTTTTGGTAGGCCCAAATATGAAAAACAAGTAAAGAGATGTTGTATAACACCTTTAACTGCCTCTCCGGTACGAGACATTGCAATAAGCACATGAGAAAAGATATCTATAGTTACATGAACAAAGAAAAGTTTTCCAAATGAAGAGATATGAGTTACATCCATTTACCAGAGTATGTTAGGTTTGAGACCGCGAGGGTTAACTCCCATAGAAACAGTGGGGCAGTGTAAGCAAGAGCGCACAATCTCTCTAGTAGTTTCTCTGGGAATTTGGAATTGATATCTTAAAGCAGTAGTGTATTGATGAAGTGAGTGAGAGGCTCTGGCCTCCTCAATCACAGAAGCCACTGTATTTCTGGTTAACAAGTTAGCCAAATCATTAAAGGCATTTTAAGGGCCGGGCAATCCGGAATGAGCCCGAATGTTTCCAATGAAAAATATTTTATTTGTCTTCCAAATTTGTTGCTGTAATTTACTTAACAAATGAAATATGGTAGTTTTACTTTCAGGCAAAACTGCAGTTTCAATGTGTGGAAACAACCTGACAATATACTGAGAATCAGAATAAAGGTTAAATTCTTCATCTGCAAACATAGCAAAAGCCTCTATGCTGTTTGAAGTTTCCCATGTTTCTAAAACCTTTTGGTGATTTTTAGTAACTATGGAGGCTTTACCGTCTGCTGACCCATCAGTAAAAACTATTTGAGCATTTGGAATAGGAGATTGTCAAACATTAGAAGACTACCAAGTTGTTCCTCATTATATGGAATTACAATTTCAATGCTCCGCTTTTTTGCTTTAATATCAAAGTAGCTATCAATCCTGGATAAGAAGCCACTACTTTTTTAGCTTGGGCGGGGAGATGGACCCATTCTAGGGGGCCGTTTTGCCATAAAACCAATTTTTTGTCTGGCTACCCCAATTACACCTATGGGGGTTTTATGGTAAAAGAATTGTCAAGCAGTTGTCAATTTAATTTTTTAAATTTTTAAAATTTACATTTTAACAGCATAAATTTTGGGATATGTTAATTTAGGTGTAATGTTTAGTTTAGGTCTCTGTATAAATTTAAATAATAAATGCATAACCTCCTTATCTCATTTTGGTATACAGATATATCTAAATGCAAAATGTATTTATATATGTATTTATACATGGCAACAAGTATAAACTTATTGACATAATCAATATACTTGAACTAATCTTTATAATTAATATGTTAATTAATATATATTACAGCAATACAACACGTACACAGCTAATACCAGCCAACACAAACCAATGTACTGCAATAATACATGTCACACATATACAATTATACAGTATATAGAACATATATCATCACAGCACATCAAACCATACCAATTAATATCAGCCACACACATTATACTACTGCAATATATATTTGATTATACAGTATATATATAATATGCATATATACTATACATATTAATTATATACAAATTAATTAAGTATAGATCTATAAATAGAATTAGGTATACCTCTATTATATTTTATTTATACCCATACCTAATTAGGCGAACTGCAATTAGGCAAATATATTTATATTATGTATTTATAATAATATATATAGTATTATTAATTGTACCGCCTGTTGATAACTAAGAAATTGAGAAAACCCTTCTCTGAGTATCTCCTATTTGAGACAGCATGTCCCTCCCCCATAGGGTAAAGGGGAGCGTAGGAACTACGTAGGGTTGGAAAGTTCCACAGGTATCTTCAAACTGCCAATCTAACATTTTTGAACTTTTAACTACTGTGGGGGCTTGAGGGCAAATGAAACAAAATTTGACCCCTGAAATCTATCAGGGCAACTTGCCAATCATCACTATTTTGTAAAAGACTTGCAGTTGATCCTTATTGAGTGGAATTACTATATTTGCTACTTCTTTTCTAAAAAGTTCCACACTTCCTTTTTCCTCCTTTTATAATTAATTGTGCCACCAAGCTGGGATAAGATAAAACTATTTTTCTTGGGGTCACTGGTAGATGGAACCAATGGGCCTTTTTGTCATAAGCATCCTGTAGGTGTATGTTTTATGGCAAGAATAATTTAATCTCATCTTTTGGTAATATTAATCCTAATTAACTGACCATTTAAAGTCTCATCTACTTTAACAAAAGCTAACTCTGTCTCATTAGTCAACTTTCTCTTAGAACTGGAATTAGGATCAATTTTTAAGCAATCAAATAAAGGCTTTAAATCTGCAGTAGTCAGTTTTAAATGAGGGCGTATCCAATTAATGTCCCCTAATAATTTTTGGAAATCATTTAAAGTTAGTAAACAATCTCTCCGCAGCTTCAAAGGGGCATTATCAGTTTTTAAAACTTTTGGCACACCTAAATATGAGAAGCAAGTAAAGAGGTGTTGCACAACATCTTTATAAGCTTCTCCAGTTTTTGTTTTGTAACCTAAATCTGGTCTATAGCTTTTTAGATGACAAGCAACCATCTAATCTTTGCTTGAATACTTCCAGCAACAGGGAACTCACTACTCTTCAAGGTTTTAAACTCTCCCTCACCTTTTTTTTTTTTTTTTCTACAGCATTCTCACCCCGCATATCACTTTCTCTAATCCCACCAACTCATTTTCAGTATTATACGTGGGCCAGGAACTAGGCCAGTCTTTCCCAGCAATGTTAAGAGACGTCTGTTCTTGTGTCTAATAGCCCTGACATTTTATTTTCTTGAATTAAAAGATCTTTTAAAGGCCTTGGAGCTGTAATTTCCTGCACCCAAAAAGCTAGATCACTAAATCTAAATGCTCTGTGGCTCTTAGCTTGAGAAGTCAAGGTTTTTCTTGTCTGATAATAAGGTAAAAAGCAAAAGCTGTGTTACTCTTTGACCTTTATTAATTTGCACAGTTTTAGTAGGCGGTGAGAACAAAACTTTAATTTCTCAATATAATCAGAATCTACTACACCATGCACCACCGAAATTTTCTTTTTCTTTTTTTTCTTTTTTCTTTCATTTATTTATTTATTTATTTTTTTTTAAGAAAGCGAGCTACGCCCTAGCACAAGTCCTACAATGCCCTCAGGTAGGGGGCCAGCCACTCCCGTTGGAATTGGAGTAACCTCGTCAAGGGTTAATATTGTTGCTAAATCCCCTTACCATTGGGCTTTTCTCTTAGCCTGGGTGAGACCCCCCTGAGGGGGTTTTTTCTAAGGAGCACGCTCTGCATATTGTGCATGCAGTCTGTTTTAAAAGCTCCACTGTTTAAAAAACTTTTTATCTTTTTCAGGCTTAGGCAACACTTTGAGAGGCTTTGGGGACAAAGTGGGGAACTCTTGGGCCCTGGAAGGCGCAAACGGAGGCGGCGGCTATCGCCCCAAATCAGAAAGTGGTGGATAAGTTTTTTTAAAAGTTTGCGCAGAGGGGGAGGTAGCTTGCCAGGGCGTCTGGCCACAGTGTCTTGTAAGTCCTCTCCTCTCCTCTGCTGATTTTTTCTTACTTCTTCTCTTTAAATCTTTCTCAAGTTTTCTTTCCCTCACTCTATCTTTTTTCCTTCCTCTTCTCTTCTCTTTTACTTTCTATCATTTCCTTTTTGTTTCCCTCTTTCATTCTCCCTTCTTCCTTCTTACTACCTTCTCTTTCTTTCGTTTCTTTTCCTTTACCCTCTTTCTCTCTAACTTTTTCTTTCCTCCTCCTTCTCTTTCTCTCTGTGTCTCTTTTTCTAACTTCCTTTTTTCCTTTTTCTATCTTGCTGCATTCCCTGATTTCTTCCTCCTCCGTTCCTCTCTCCTTTTCACTCTTTAGTTCTTTTTCTATCTTTAGATCTTTCTCTATTTTCTTTCCTTTTTTCTTTTTCACCTAATGTGCTCTGGCAAATGGATGTAAACTGGGGAATTTTTAGGCCCTGGGAGGTGCAAGCGGAGGTGGAGTAGTCACCTTAAATCAGAAATTGTTGGATAAATTTTTAAAGGTTTGTGTAGAGGGAGAGGGGGCTTGCCAGGGCGCCCGGCCGCAGCGTCCTGTAAGCCCTCTCACTCCTCGGGAGGTAGAGCACAGTGTCCCTCCTCTTCCTTGTCAATGGCAGAAAATATGATCTGCGCAGAAGGTGGAGACCCACTACCATCCACCGCTATAGCCTCTCCCATAGGTCATCCCACAGCCTCATGATGAGGGTCCAGAACATTTTTAATCATATTTATAGGATAAGTGTTCAGTTGTTTTTTTCCCCTTCACCCAAGTATCTAAATTAACAGTAGCTTTAACAGTTTCAAGATTACTTGTATAAAGAGTTGCCATTCTTAGTTTCAGTGTTATCCATGTCAGAAAGTTAAACATAATAGAAGATAAAGCTTTTAGCTTTCAAAAGATCAGGCTTTTCTTTGGCCTTTTAACTTCAGAAACCATTTTTTCTCTCTAACTCTAACTCTTTAACACTTTCAACACTTCCCACTCCTCTCGCCCTGTCTATCCTACAGGGGGGTCCGCGGCACCCTTGAGTGGGGTCCTAGCCGTCCCGAACATTGGAAGAACAATAGGGCTGATGACCCAGATTGTTCCGGGGGAGGAACAGTAGGCTGATGGCCCAAACTGTTCCAAGGGAGGAGCAGTAGGGCTGGTGACCCAAACTGCTCCGTGGGGGAACAAGAGGGCTGCTGACCCAGTTGTTCCGAGAACGGGGAGCAATAGGGCTGATGGCTCTGATTGCTTTGGGGAGCTTACCTTCGAAAGTCCCTGTTCGGGCGCCACCTGCCGGGGACCAGCCCCGGCTGATCCAGGGTATTCGAAGGAGAGACGGCATAGGCGAGGATCAGGATACAATAGCTTCAATTAGATATTAATTAAAGATATAAAGAGTAATAGAATAAGGATAGCTCAGTAGGAAAATTCAGTGGAGAAAAGAGGCTGAGTAGCTTGGTTTACACGGGAGACCAATAAAACTTCAAGACAAGAAGTTTGCACCACTTACGTAGGCCGCAGGCGTCCTTCCGTTCTCCCGAAGGAGAGGAGACACTGAGGCCTCCCCGGTCGGACCTTAGAAGCCCAGGCATAATTAGTAAGCATGGTGGGTTCCGCGCTCCAGATGGAGACTCAGCCAGAGTGAGAGAGAGAGCGACATGGGGAGACCAGTATTTCGAGAAACTGATCCCAATTCTTTATTTTCCAGAGTCTGTTTTTATACACTGAGATGTTATACAAAAGTCACGTGGGGACAGCAGTCCTGACTTTTATTAAAGTCAGGTGCTTCACACAAATGTATACAGAGGTCTTAGGGGTGTTACATCATCTTCTGGCCAGGGGGGCCTGCTGACAATTTACGACCCTCTCCTTGTGACAGCGGTCAGTCAATCAGGACACTTATTTCTCCAGGGCTGATTATTCTCAAAACAGACGCCACCCAAGTAAAGTTACATTCCTACAGGGTGAGGGTGTAGTGGGTTTTAGCTAAGGAAAGAATTTACTTAGCCTAAGGTCTAACGTGATTAATATCAAAGGTTAATACTTATTTCTTCTATATATTCATTAATGTGTGTAAGGGCAGGGGATGTGGAGACTTAGCAACAAACATTGGCTCAACAAATGAAAAACCCTTCACCAATACAATTTCTAATTAGCCCACTATACTTATAGTTTTCTAACTTCTCTAAAGAACCTGTTTTTAGAGGGTTTAAAGCATCTCGTGCCTCTCACGGTTGGGAGGCTGTGAGCAATCACATGTGGCCGGACGAGCCTGTCAGGCAGGCTAGAGAACCTTCAGAGGAGTTTGTAGGTTAAAACACTCTTATCACGCCCAGGAATTATTATAAACTGGAGCTCTAAGTTAACTCCTTCTCCAAAAGAGGTGGTGGGGGACAGCCCCCCGTAAAGTCAGAGGTGTAGGTGAGCACAAAGTAGTAAAGTAGGCAGGCTCTGGTTATGGGGGTAGATGCTCGAGGAGTTCCAGGGGGACTCCTGAGGCTCGATCCCGCCTTTGCGTATGTCGAGCCTCCTTCCTCATGACCTTTGTCACGGGCGGAGTACCTCACTCTGGCCCCCAACATTCCCCATCCTGGACCCACCTCCCACCTCCCTCCCCATACCATCCCTCTGGGTCATCCCAGTGCACCAGCCCCAAGCATCCTGTATCCTGCATCGAACCTGGACTGGTGAATCGTTTCTTATATGATATTATATATTTTTCAATCCCATTCTCCCAAATCATCCCCCGCCCCCCGACAGAGTCCAGACTGTTCTATCCATCTGTGTCTTTTTTGCTGTCTTGCATACAGGCTTATCGTTAACATCTTTCTAAATTCCATATATATGCTTGTTTTTCTTTCTGGCTTACTTCACTCTGTATAATAGACTCCAGTTTCATCCACTTCATTAGAACTGATTCAAATGTATTCTTTTTAATGTCTGAGTAATACTCCATTGCATACATGTACCACAGCTTTCTTATCCATTCATCTGCTGATGGGCATCTAGGTTGCTTCCATGTCCTGGCTATTATAAACAGTGCTGTGATGAACATTGGGGTACATGTGTCTCTTTCAATTCTGTTTTCCTCGGTGTGTACGCCCAGAAGTGGGATTGCTGGGTCATAAGGCAATTCTATTTCCAGTTTTAGAGGTCTCTATTTCTGATCTAAACTATTGTAGGCATCTTACAAGAGATTTGTAACATTATTGAAATTTCAAATGAACAAGTTCTTTTAAAAGACCTAAGTTACTACAATTACATTTGGTTGAACTTATGTTTGTATTCTTGGCATTTAAAATATTTTATGGAAGTAATGTTAAATTCATTTGGCACAGAGAACCAAATTAGGAAAATTAAAAAATGCATGAAAATGAAGCTTCTTTCAATCAGCATAATTTTGAGATTCATTTATGTTACTACATTTATCAAAACTCATTACGTTTTATCACTGAGTAGTATTTCATTGTTCAGATATACAGTTTGTTCATTTTTGCACCTGTTGATGAGCTTTTGGGTCCAAGTTTTAGCTACTATAGATAAAGATGCTATTAGTATTTGTGTTCAGATCTTCAGACATACGTTTTCTTTTCTCTAGGGTAAATACCTTTAGGTAGAAGGGCTGGATATTTACCTTTTTGAAAAATCTCAGAATTGTTTTTCATAATGGCTGTACCATTTATTCTATTTATTCTCCTATGTTTCTTCATAATATTTATTGCTATCACTTATAGGTCTTTACATATTTCACATACTCAATTCATAATTTTATGCAGTTTTCAATGGTGATTTTTCTTAATTTCAATTTTCAATTGTTAGTTGCTAGTGTATAGACATAGAAATGTAATTTGCATATTGATATCATGTCCTTCAACCTCACTAAACTCATGACTTCTAGCATCTTTTGGTAGATTCCTCTGGATTTTCTACATAGGCAAACATGTCATCTCCAAATCATTATTCCTTCTTATTCTCAACTTTTAATTTTTTTTTTCTAAAGCTAAAGACTAGAGTTTCAAGTCTTATGTTGAATAGAAGTAATGAGAGCAGTTTATTGTCTTTTCTTGGTCTTCTCTTACTGGAAAAGCATTCAAATTTTCACCATTAAGTATATTACCTGTAGGTTTTTTTATAGCTACTCATTATCAGATTGAAGTACCTTCCTCCCATTCCGAGTTTGCTAAGAGCTTTTATTAGTAGTGGATGTTAGATTTTGTCAGTGAATTTTTCATTATTGAGATGATTAGTTTGCTAATATGAATAATTATGCTAATTTACATTCAAATATTAAATTAGCTCTGCATTATTGGAATAAACATCATCATTGGTCATGACATATATCTTTTAATATATTATTGAATTTGATTTGCTAAATTTTGGTTACAATTCATGCATCTATGTTTATGAGAGATTTGCAGTTTCTGTTTACTGCAATGCCTTTAACTATTTTCATGTCAGGGTAACCCTGACCTCATAGAATGTGTTGAAAGTACTTCCTCTTTATTCTTTTTAATTGGTGCATTTACTTTATTAATTACTTGGTAGAATTTACCAATATAGCCACTAGATCCTAGAATTTTTCTTTATGAGAATATTTTATTTAAAATTATAATTTTTATACATATAGAGCATCAATAAACTGTTTTCTTGAAGGAGCTTTGGTAATTATGTTTTTGATGAATCTCTCATTTTTCATATAAGTTGTCAAAGTTATCTAATTATCTATTATTATACTTTTACCAGTGTGGAATGTGTAGTCATATAATTTTCTCCATTTTTCATATTTGGTATTTGTATCATCTCTTTGCTTTTTGTTTAGTCAGGATAGTATTATATCCATTTTATTTATTTTTTCAAATAATCAGCCTTTTATTTCATTTGATTTCTCTCTATTACCTTTCTATATTCTATTTCATTGATTTTTACTTCTTTATTATTTCCTTTATTAAGCTCATTTTGTGTTTAGTTTTCTTTTTGTAAGTTTTAATGTGAAATCTGAGGTCTTTGGTTTTAGACTGCCCTTCCTATTAGATATTTAGTGCTAAAATTTTCCCCTAAAATTAGTGGGATCACAAGATGACACCACCCGTATGGCAGAAAGTGAAGAGGAACTAAAAAGCCTCTTGATGAAAGTGAAAGTGGAGAGTGAAAAAGTTGGCTTAAAGCTCAACATTCAGAAAACGAAGATCATCCGGTCCCATCACTTCATGGGAAATAGATGGGGAAACAGTGGAAACGGTGTCAGACTTTATTTTTCTGGGCTCCAAAATCACTGTAGATGGTGACTGCAGCCATGAAATTAAAAGACGCTTACTCCTTGGAAGGAAAGTTATGACCAACCTAGATAGCATATTCAAAAGCAGAGACATTACTTTGCCAACAAAGGTTTGTCTAGTCAAGGCTATGGTTTTTCCTGTGGTCATGTATGGATGTGAGTGAAGAAGGATGGATGGACTGTGAAGAAGGCTGAGCACCAAAGAATTGATGCTTTTGAACTGTGGTGTTGGAGAAGACTCTTGAGAGTCCCTTGGACTACAAGGAGATCCAACCAGTCCATTCTGAAGGAGATCAGCCCTGAGATTTCTTTGGAAGGAATGATGCTAAAGCTGAAACTCCAGTACTTTGGCCACCTCATGTGAAGAGTTGACTCATTGGAAAAGACTCTGATGCTGGGAGGGATTGGGGGCAAGAGGAGAAAGGGACGACAGAGGATGAGATGGCTGGATGGCATCACTGACTCGATGGATGTGAGTCTGAGTGAACTCCAGGAGTAGGTGATGGACAGGGAGGCCTGGAGTGCTGCGATTCATGGGGTTGCAAAGAGTCGGACACGACTGAGCGACTGATCTGATCTGATCTGATTGTGTTTTCTGTGTGTGTGTATTACATTTTTATTATGTTCAAATACTTTTTATACTCACTTTTAATTTCTTTTTCACCCTATGGGTGATTTATTTTTGTTGTCGATTTCTAACTTAATTTTGTTGTAGTCAGAGAAGATTCTTACATCATTTGATTTCTTTTAAATGTGTGTTTTATCTTCTTTCATACTCCCAAAATATGGCTTATTTTAGTAAATACCCATATGCTAAGTGTTTTTTTTTTAGATTTGAGAAGAAGAATGTTGTTGGTTTGATGTTTTGCAAGCATCAACCAGGTCAAATTGGTTGATTGTAGTGTTCAAGATTGTAACATTCTTGCTGATTTTCTGTTGGCTTGCTCTATCAATTATTGAGACAGTGTGTTAAAAATACCTCACTAAAATAATAGATTTATCAGTTTCTCTTTGCAGCTTTATCAGTTTTTGCTTCGTGTAATTGAAATCTATGCTTTTAGGAGCATATTTACTATTATTAAATTTCCTTGATGAACTGATTTTTATATCATTTTTGACTTATTAGCAATAATTCTTTTGTTATTTAATGGCTAATTTGGTATTCATGTTATATCTACTTAGTTTATTGCAAGTATATCTTCAAATTATATTATACCACTTCATGTGTAGTTTAAAGATAATGCACTTCTCTCTCAAATGTATGATATTGTTTGTCATGCATTTTACTTTTATGTATATTATAAGCTCCTAAAATATTGTTATTATTGAAGAAAATTAAAAGCCACGTGTTTTTCCTTTTTTCCTCTTTTCCTTGTTTTTATTATGTGTGTGTGTGTTTGTGACAAAGTTCATCTCTGTGTGCTTTTACATTTTTCTCTTCTCACTGATGTTGAGAAATTTGATTAATGTATCTTTTGTTCTTTTTCTTTTAATGTGACCTATATTTAAGATTTTTAAACACTTAGAATATGTGGCTTTAATTTTCTTCAAATTTGTAAATTCTTAGGCTGTTTTTAAAAATGTATTTTTCTATGCCCCCAACCTATTGTTCATTTGCTAAGTCATGTCCAGTTCTTAGCAACCCCATGGACTATAGCACACTAGGCTCCTCTGTTTTCTACTATCTCCCAGAGTTTGCTCAAATTCATGTCCATTGAGTCAGTGATGATGTTACCTAACAGTCTCATCGTCTGCCCTGCTTTCTCCTTTTGCCTTCAGTCTGTCCCTTTATCAGGGTCTTTTCCATTAAGTTAGCTCTTCACATCAGGTTGGCAAAGTATTGGAACTTCAGCTTCAGCATCAGTCCTTCCAATAAATATTCAGGGTTGATTTCCTCTAGGATTGACTGATTTGACCTCCTTGCAGTCCAAAGGACTCTCAAGAGTCTTCTCCAGTACCACAATTCAAAAGCATCAGTTCCTCAGCACTCAGTCTTCTTTATGGTCCAACTCTCATGTTTATACATGATTATTAGAAAGGCTATAGATTAGATTATATGGACTTTTATCAGCAAAGTGGTGTCTCTACCTTTGAATAGGTTGTCTAGGTTTGTCATAGCTTTGCTTCCAAGGAGCAAGTATCTTTTAATTTCACGGCTGGGGGATACCAATTACCCATATATTGAGCTATCTGAGGTTATTCCATTGCTCTCTAATTCTCTCTTGTGTGTGTGTTTTCCCTCTCTGTGTTTCCTTTTTGAATTGTTTCTATTCTTATGCCTTGAAATTCATTGATCTTTTTTTTTTCTGCCATGTCTAAATTTCTCTTAATACCAACTATTGTACTTTCCATCTGACGTATTATAGTGTTTATCTCTGAAAGTTTGATTTGAGTATTAAAAATATTTTCCCTATGTCCGTTCCCTTCTATGCTAATTCTAACATCTATGTCAGTTCTTGGTCACTTTTCATAGATCAACTGTCTGTTTTTCTCACTATGTATCAGGGTTTTCCTGCCTGATAATTTTGATTAGATACTAGATAGCATGAATTAGATACTAGATAGATACTAGATACAAGATAACTTGACTGGTGTTATATTCCCTTAAGTTTCTTTGAGCTATGTTCTGAAATCCAGTTTATGACTCAAAAACTGTTTGATCCATTTGTTTCTTACATTTATGATGGTTCCCTGAGTCTGGGTCAAGGTTCATTTTAGGGCCAATTGTTCTTCATTACAAAGGTAAGATTTTCGGAAATACTCAGCCCAATGCTGTGGATTAGGAGTTTTTCAGTTTGGCTGGTATCAACAGCTATAACTGGCCCTATGTGAGAACCATGCCATCTTTTTTTTTTTCTGTCTTTTGGATGATTCTTTCCCAAGCCTCAGTTAGTTTCCTCACATGTATGTGTCTTCTACTGAGGACTTGAGGAGAAAACTCCCTGAAGATCTGTGAGGTTCTCTGAACATCTCTCTTCTCAAGTAATTTGATGTATGAACTCTAGCTACCTTTTACTATTTGGATTATAAATCTGTCTATCCACTTCAAGAAATCTGCTGAGCTCCATCTCAGTTCTCTTTCCCTGAATTATGGCTTGGAAACTCTTTAAAGGAAGTTGTTGTTGTTCAGCACCCAGTGGTGTCTGACAAAGAGTCAGACACCCCTGACAAAGTGGTGCAGCATGACAGGCCTCCCTGCCCTTTACCATTTCCCAAAGTTTGCCCAAGTCTGTGCCCATTGCATCTGTAATGCCATCCAGCCCTTTCATCCTCTGATGCCATCTTCTCCTTCTGCCCTCATTCTTTCCCAGCATCAGGGACTTTTCCAATGAGTCATCTTTCACATCAGATGATCAAAATACTGGAGCTTCAGCTTCAGCATCAGTCCTTCTAAGGAGTATTCAGAGTTGATTTCCTTTAAGATTGACTGATTTGATCTTCTTGCTGTCCAAAGGACTTGCGGCAGTCTTCTCCAGCACCACAGTTCAAAGGCATCAATTCTTTGGCATTCTGCCTTCTGACTGTCCAGCTCTCACAAGCGTATGTGACCACTGGGAAGAGCATATCCTTGACTATACAGACATTTGTCAGCAGAATAACGTCTCTGCTTTTTAACACACTGTCTAGATGTGTCATACCTTTCCTGCCAAGAAGCAATCATCTTCTGATTTCATGGCTGAAGTCACCATCCACAGTGATTTTAGAGCCCAAGAGAAGGAAATCTATCACTACTTCCTCATTTTCTCCTTCTATTTGCCATGAAGTAATGGGGCTGGATGCCATTATCTATTTTTTTTTAATTTTTTTAATATATAGTTTTAAGTCTGTTCTTTCACCTCCTCATTTACCCTCATTAGGAAGCTCTTTAGTTCCTCTTTTCTTTAAATTAGAGTGGTATCATCTCATTAGAGTGGTATCATCCACATGTCTGAGGTTGTTGATGTTTCTCCCACCTGTCTTGATTCCAGTTTGTAACTCATCCAGCCTGGCATTTTTCATGAGGTACTCAGCACATAAGTTAAACAAACAGGGTGACAGCAAACAGCCCTGTTGTACTCCTTTCTCAATCTTGAACCAATCAGTTATTCCATACAGGGTTCTAAATGTTGCTTCTTGACCCACATTCAGGTTTCTCAGGAGACAAGTAAGATGGTCTGATATTCCCATCTCTTTAAAAGCTTTCCACAGTTTATTATGATCCGCACAGGCAAAGGCTTTAGTGTAGTTTTTCTGGAATTTCCTAGCTTTCTCTATGATCCACCAAATGTTGGCAATTTGATTTGTGGCTCCTCTTCCTTTTCTAAACTCAGCTTGGACATCTTGAAGCTCTTGGTTCACATAATGCTGAAGCTTAGCATGCAAGATTTTAAGCATGACTTTACTAGCACTGGAGATGAGTGTGATTGTCTGATGGTTAGCACATTCTTTAGTACTAACCTTCTTGGGAACTGAGATGAGGATTGATCTTTTCCAGTCCTGTGGACACTGCTTGATCTTCCAGATTTGCTGACATAGTGAATGCAACATATTAATGGCATCATCCTTTAGTGTTTTGAATAGTTCTACTGGAATTCCATCATATCTACTAGGTTTATTAATAGCATTGTTTCTTAAGGCCCACTTGACTTCATTCTCCATAATGTCTGGCTCTGGGTGACTGACTACACCACTGTAGTAATGGAATTCATTAAGATCTCTTTTGTACAGTTCTTTGATGTATTCTTTCCATCTCTTCTTGATCTCTTCAGCATCTACTAGGTCTCTACCTTTTCTGTCCTTTATTGTGCCCATATTCATGTGAAATGTCCCCTTGATATCTCCAATTTTCCTGAAGAGATCTCTAGTCTTTCTCTTTCTGTTTTCTTCTTCTAGTTTTATGCACTGTTCATTGAAGATGTCCTTCTTGTCTCTCCATCTGTTCTTTGGAACTCTGTATTTAGTTGGATATATATTTCCCTTTCTCCATTGCTTTTCACTTCTCTTCTTCTTTAGCTATTTGTAACGCCTCCTCAGATAACCACTTTGCATTCTTGCTTTCCTTTTTCTTTGCGATGGTTTCCCCCTCCTGTACAATATTACAGATCTCTGTCCATGGTTCTTCAGGCACAGTGTTTATTAGGTTTAACCCCTTGAATCTCTTGAGTTCCTATTTTTGCATTCCAATCCCCAGTGATGAATAGAACATCTTTTTTTTAGTGTTAGTTCTAGGAGTCTTCTAGGTCATCATAGAACTTATCAATTTCAGCTTCTTTGGCATAGGTAGTAGGGGCTTGACTTGAATTACTGTGATGTTGAATGGCTTGCCTTGGAAATGAATTGAAATCATTATGTTATTATTGAGGTTGTGCCCAAGTAGTGCATTTTGGACTATTGTTGATTATGTGGGCTGCTCCATTTCTTCTATGAGATTCTTGCCCACAGTAGTGGATATAATGGTCATCTGAATTAAATTCACCCATTCCCGTTCATAAGAATCATAACTGATTCTTAAGATGTCAGTGTTTATTCTTACCATCTCCTGCTTGACCACGTCCAGTTTACCTTGATTCATGGACCTAACATTCCATGTTCCTATGCAGTACTGTTCTTTGCAGCACTGGATTTTACTTTCATCACCAGACACATCTACAACTGAGTGTCATTTCCTCTTTGGCCCAACCGCTTCATTCTTTCTGAGGTTATTAGTAGTTCTCTTCTCTTGCTCAGTAGTGTATCAGATACCTTCAGACGTGAGGGACTCATCTTTTGGGGGGTTATATTGTTTTGTCCTTTAATTCAGTTCATGAGGTTCTCATATGGGGTAGTTGTCATTCCCTCCTCCAGTGGACCATGTTTTGTCAGAAATCTCTGCTATGACCCATCCATTTTGGATAGCTCTACATGGCATGGCTCATAACTTCATTGAGTTATGTAAGCCCTTTTACCACGACAAGGCAGTGATCTGTGAGGGGCTTAAAGGCAATAGCTGAGGAAAAAATAAGGCTTATGTTATTTGCTTCTCAACTCTCAGGAATTATTGACCTTTATTGTCTGTTGTTTATTGTTTCAACAACAAACATTTTGTATATTTTGTCTATTTGCATTTCTCTGTTTCAAGCAGGGGGGTAAATCCAGATTTTTTTTTTTTTTTGCTTTAGTTTGTCTTGAAGTGAAAATATTCTTCAAAATTTAAAATATCTTATAATTAAAAAATTTAACATCCAGCTATAGACAAAAGTATCCAACCTATTTTATCAGGAAATATTTCACATTTAGATATTGGAAGGATTTAGTCAAAGTCTGTCACCTGCTAAGAAACATCCAGGTGGGCTTGCTTTGCAGGATAGAAACCCCCTTCTTATAATCTGGGCTCCAGGGTAGAGTTTTAGTCCAAATAAAAAATATTTTAACTTAGGTATCTCCAAGATGAGGAAACTATACATAGAATTCAGTTTCAAATACTGTAATTTTCACTGTTACAGAATTGATTGGTCAGTTTGTTGTGAGTAAACCTACAAGCTTGACACCAACACTTAACAGTTCAGTTCAGTTGCTCAGTCATGTCCAACTCTTTGTGACTCCATGGACTGCACAAGCCAGGCCTCCCTGTCCATCACCAACTCCCAGAGCTTACTCAAACTCATTTACATCGAGTTGGTGATGCCATCCAACCATCTCATCCTCTGCTGTTCCCTTCTCCTCCCACCTTCAATCTTTTCCCAGCATTAGGGTCTTTCCCAATGAGTCAACTCTTCGCATGAGGTGGCCAAAGTACTGGAGTTTCAGTTCATCATCAGTCTTTCCAATGAACACCCAGGACTGATCTCCTTTAGGATGGACTAGTTGGATCTCCTTGCAGTCCAAGGGACTCTCAAGAGTCTTCTCCAACACCACACTTCAAAAGCATCAATTCTTTGGCGGTCAGCTTTCTTCACAGTCCAACTCTCACATCCATACATGACCACTGGAAAAACCATAGCCTTGACTATATGGACCTTTGTTGGCAAAGTAATGTCTCTGCTTTTCAATATGCTATCTAGGTTGGTCATAACTTTTCATCCAAGGAGTAAGCGTCTTTTAATTTCATGGCTGAAGTCACTATCTGCAGTGATTCTGGAGCCCCCAAAAATAAAGTCTGACACTGTTTCCACTGTTTCCCCATCTATTTCCCATGAAGTGATGGGACCAGATGCCATGATCTTCATTTTCTGAATGTTGAGCTTCAAGCCAACGTTTTCACTCTCCTCTCTCACCTTCATCAAGAGGCTTTTGAGTTCCTCTTCACTTTTTGCCATAAGGGTGGTGTCATCAGCATATCTGAAGTTATTGATATTTCTCCCAGCAATCTTGATTCCAGCTTGTGTTTCTTCCAGCCCAGGGTTTCTCATGATGTACTCTGCATATAAGTTAAATAAGCAGGGTGACAATATACAGCCTTGACATATTCCTTTCCCTATTTCTAACCAGTCTGTTGTTCCATGTCCAGTTTTAACTGTTGCTTCCTGACCTGCCTACAGATTTCTCAAGAGGCAGATCAGGTACCAGCAGGTCTGGTATTCCCGTGTCTTTCAGAATTTTCCACAGTTTATTGTGATCCACACAGTCAAAGGCTTTAGCATAGTCAATAAAGCAGAAATAGATGTTTTTCTGGAACTCTCTTGCTTTTTCAATGATCCAGCAGATGCTGGCAATTTGACCTCTGGTTCCTCTGCCTTTTCTAAAACCAGCTTGAACATGTGGAAGTTCACGTGTTGCTGAAGCCTGGTTTGGAGAACTTTGAGCATTACTTTACTAGTGTGTGAGATGAGTGCAATTGTGCGGTAGTTTGAGCATTCTTTGGCATTGCCTTTCTTTGGGACTGGAATGAAAACTGACCTTTTCCAGTCTTGTGGCCACTGCTGAGTTTTCCAAATTTGCTGGCATATTGAGTGCAGCCCTCTCACAGCATCATCTTTCAGGATTTGAAATAGCTCAACTGGAATTCCATCACTTCCACTAGCTTTGTTTGTAGTGATGCTTCCTAAGGCCCACTTGACTTCACATTCCAGGATGTCTGGCTCTAGCTGAGTGATCACACTATCGTGATTATCTGGGTCTCGAAGATCTTCTTAGTACAGTTCTTCTGTGTATTCTTGCCACCTCTTCTTAATATCTTCTGCTTCTGTTATATCCATAGCATTTATGTCCTTTATCGAGCCCATCTTTGCATTAAATGTTCCCTTGGTATCTCTAATTTTCTTGAAGAGATCTCTAGTCTCTCTCATTCTGTTGTTTTCCTCTATTTCTTTGCATTGATCGCTGAGGAAGGCTTTCTCTTGTCTTCTTGCTATTCTTTGGAACGCTGCGTTCAGATGCTTATATCTTTTCTTTTCTCCTTTGCTTTTCACTTCTCTTCTTTTCAAAGCTATTTGTAAAGCCTCCTCAGACAGCCATTTTGCTTTTTTGCATTTCCTTTTCTTGGGGATGGTCTTGATCCCTGTCTCCAGTACAATGTCATGAACCTCCATCCATAGTTCATCAGGCAATCTGTCTATCAGATCTAGTCCCTTAAATCTATTTCTCACTTCCACTGTATAATCATAAGGGATTTGAAATAGGTCATACCTGAATGGTCTAGTGGTTTTCCCTACTTTCTTCAATTTCAGTCTGAATTTGGCAATAAGGAGTTCATGATCTAAGCCATAGTCAGCTCCTGGTTTTGTTTTTGTTGACTGAATAGAGCTTCTCCATCTTTGCCTGCAAGGAATATAATCAGTCTGATTTCAGTGTTGACCGTCTGGTGCTGTCCATGTGTAGAGTCTTCTCGTGTTGTTGGAAGAGGTTGTTTGCTATGACCAGTGCATTTTCTTGGCAGAACTCTGTTAGACTTTGCCCTGCTTCATTCTGTATTCCAAGGCCTAATTTGCCTGTTACTCCAGGTGTTTCTTTACTTCCTACTTTTGCATTCCAGTCCCCTATAATGAAAAGGACATCTTTTTTGGGTGTTATTTCTAAAAGGTCTTGTAGGTCTTCATAGAACCATTCAACTTCAGCTTCTTCAGCATTACTGATTGGAGCATAGACTTGGATTACACTGATATTGAATGGTTTACCTTGGAAACGAACAGAGATCATTCTGTTGTTTTTGAGATTACATCCAAGTAATGCATTTCATACTCTTGTTGACCATGATGGCTACTCCTTTTCTTCTAAGGGATTCCTGTCCACAGTAGTAGATATAATGGTCATCTGTGTAAAATTCACCCATTCCAGTCCATTTTAGTTCACTGATTCTTAGAATGTCAACTTTCCCTTTTTCCCTGTTTGACCACTTCTAATTTGCCTTGATTCATGGACCTAACATTCTAGGTTCCTATGCAACATTGCTCTTTAAAGCATCAGACCTTGCTTTTATCACCAGTCACATCCACAACTGGGTATTGTTTTTGCCTTGGCTCCATCCCTTCATTCTTTCTGGAGTTATTTCTCCACTGATCTCCAGTAGCATATTGGGCACCTACTGATCTGGGAAGTTCCTCTTTCAGTATCCTATCATTTTGCCTTTTCATATTATTCATGGGGTTCTCAAGGCAAGAGTACTGAAGTGGTTTGCCATTCCCTTCCCCAGTGGACCACATTCTGTCAGACCTCTCCACCATGGCCCACCTGTCTTGGGTGGCCCCACGGGCATGGCTTAGTTTCATTGAGTTAGACAAGGCTGTGGTCCTAGTGTGATTAGTGTGATCCTAGCAGTGATTTTGGAGCCCCCAAAATTAAAGTCTCTCACTGTTTCCATTGTTTCTGCATCAGTTTGCCATGAAGTGATTGGACCACATGCAATGATCTTAGCTTTCAACATTTAACACTGGTCTCAAATTTTCTCACATTTCCCCTCACACTTTTGTATGTCTTTTGCAAGTATAGAAAAGAAAGTATGCACTCAAACCCTTCAGATTTTACAGGTAGTAATTAAGAGGAACTGATAAAATAAATGGGCTACCCTCATAGCTAATTTGGTAAAGAATCCGCCTGCAATGCAGGAGACCTGGGTTTGATCCCTAAGTTGGGAAGATCCCCTGGAGAAGGGAAAGGCTACCAACCCCAGTATTCTATCCTAGAGAATTCCATGAGGTCCATGCGGTTGCAAAGAGTAGAAGAAAACTGAGCGATTTTTAGTTCCACTCTCACTTTATAAAATACATTGCAAAGTTGGCTGCTCCAACACATAATGAGGCTTATTTACTTTGTATTTATTATGCAAAGCAAACAATCCCTTTTAGAAACTTGAACCTTGGTGTTTTAAGCCATAAAAATGGTGTTTTTTAAAATTTGCATATAATGCTTCATTCTTCAGGGAGTAGATAGTAAAAAGGTCATTTGTCAGCCTTGGCATATTGACATTTCAAGCCAGGTAATTTGTTATTTTGTGGGGTCCTGTAGATAAAATGATATTTCACAGCATCTGTAGGCTCTGCACCCTATGTTCAAGTAGCATACCCTTCTTCATCAAGTTGTAACAACCAAACATGTTTCTATATATTGCCAGATGTGCCTGAGTGTGAGAGAGGGCCCCCATATTGCCTCTGTTTGGGAACCATTGCTCTAGCCACTCCAGTGTTCTTGCCTGGAGAATCCCAAGGATGGGGGAGCCTGGTGGGCTTCCGACTATGGGGTCACACAGAGTCGGACATGACTGAAGTGACTTAGCAGCAGCAGCTCTAGTGCAAGTCACCTATTATTTTCCAATCATTAATAATTTCCAAAGTGGACAAATTTGCACCTATGGCTAGGTGATGTTCATGTTTGACAGAAACAAAAAATTCTGTAAAGTAATGATCCTTCAGTTAATAAATAAATAAATAATTAATTAAAATGTGAATAGAAATTTTCAGGTAAAGTTGCAGGTTAAAATATATGTTTCTTAAAATAATAGTAATAGCAATAACAAAAACAGAAAAAAATATCCAAACTGCTTTTAAAAAGATAGGCATACATATAAAGGAGATATGGTTACAAATAGTCCATTAACTGTAAAAGGATAACTGTAAAAGGATTATCATAAAGAGGGCTAGAAAAATGGGAATATAATCAAACTTATGGTGTGTAGCAAAAGCAGTTCTAAAAAGGAAGTTCATAGAGATAAATGCCTATATTAAATTAAAAAATAAAGACCTCAAACAACCTAATGTCACACTCCAAAGAACTAGAAAAAGAAAAAACTAAGCCAAAATTTAGCAGTTGGAGGAAATTAAAAAAAAAAAAAATCAGACAGGGAATAAATGAAATAGTGGCCAAAAAGACAATAAAAAAGATTAGTGATAATAAAAAATGTTTTAAAAAGATAAAATTACCAAGAAAAAATAGGGAGACGCCTCAGTTGACTTAAGTGTGGAAAAGAAGACAGTAATCACAGAAGTGCTCAACACAAAAGATCATGAAACTACCATGAACAATTAAATGTAAGCAAATTGAATAACCTAGAAAAATGGGTATATTCTTAGAGAAACATATAATCTATCAAGACTGAATCATGAAGAAATAGATAATATGAGTAGACTCATTACCAGCAAGGTGATTGAGTTAGTAATAAAAAAATCTTCCCCCAAGTAAAGTCCTAAGACAGATGGCATCACTGGTGAATCTGCCAAACATTCAAAGAAGATTCCTTACCTGTTCTTCTCAAACTCTTATAAAATTTAGAAAGAAGGAAACACTCCCAAATGCATTTTATGAAGCTACTATTGCCCTGACACCATAACTAACCAAGGATACATCAAAAGAAGAAAAGTACAGGCTTTCTTGAGCTAGATGCAAAAAAGTATTTAAAAATATTAACAAATTCAACAGTATGTAAAAGAGTTATATATAATGACTGAATGGAATTTATTCCAAGAGGGCAAAGATGGTTCAACTTCTGCAAATCAATAACTGTAATGTACCACATTAACTCAAAATGAAGGATAAAAATCATATGACTATTCAAAAGATGAAGAAAAGATTTTGACAAAATCCAGTCACCATTTTTGATAAAAACTCTCAGAAAACTGGGTATAGAGGGCATATATCTTTTTTTCCACAATGATATAAATTTATTCAACATTGTTAACAGTGCTCTTAAACTTCATGTAAGAAAGGCAATGCCAAAGAATGCTCAAATTACTGCACATTTGCACTCATCTCACATGCTAGCAAAGTAATGCTCAAAATTCTCCAAGCTAATCTTCAACAGTATGTGAACCATGAACTTCCAGGTGTTCAAGCTGGATTTATAAAAGGCAGAGGAACCAGAGATCAAATTACTAACATCCGTTGGATCATCCAAAAAGCGAGGGAGTTCCAGAAAAACATCTACTTCTGCTTTATTAACTATGCCAAAGCCTTTGACTGTGTGCATCACAAGAAACTGGAAAATTCTTTGAGATGGGAATACCAGATCACCTGACCTGCCTCTTGAGACATCTGTATACAGGTCAGGAAGCAACATTTAGAACTAGACATGGAGCAACAGACTGGTTCCACATTGGGAAAGGAGTACATCAATGCTGCATATTGTCACCCTGCTTATTTAACTTATATGCAGAGTACATCATGAGAAACACTAGGCTGGAAGAAGCACAAGCTGGAGTCAAGATTGCTGGGAGAAATATCAATAACCTCAGATATGCAGATGACACCACCCTTATGGCAGAAAGCAAAGAAGAACTAACGAGCCTCTTGATGAAAGAGGAGAGTGAAAAAGTTGGCTTAAAGCTCAACATTCAGAAAACAAAGATCATGGCATCCAGTCCCATCACTTCATGGCAAATACATGAGGAAACAAGGGAAACAGTGAGAGACTTTAATTTGGGGGGCTCCAAAATCACTGCAGATGGTGACTGCAGCCATGAAATTAAAAGACGCTTGCTCCTTGGAAGAAAAGCTATAGCATCCCTGTCCATGGGATTCTTCAGGCAAGAATACTGGAGTGGGTTGCCATTTTCTTTTCCAGGGGATCTTCCAAACCCAGGAATCAAACCTGGGTCTTCTGCATTATAGGCAGGTTCTTTACCGACTGAGCTATATATATATCTAAGTATATCTAAATAAATATATATATATATATCTAAGTATATATGTATATCCAAGTATATATATACACACACACATGTATATCTAAATGTATATATGTATATCTAAGTGTGTATATATTTATATATATATATATATATATATATATATATATATATATATATATGCTGCTAAGTCGCTTCAGTCACTTCCAACTCTGTGTGACCCCATAGATGGCAGCCCACCAGGCTCCCCCGTCCCTGGGATTCTCCAGGCAAGAACAATGGAGTGGGTTGCCATTTCCTCTCCAATGCATGAAAGTGAAGAGTGAAAGTGAAGTCGCTCAGTCATGTCTGACTCTTAGTGACCCCATGGACTAGAGCCTACTAGGATCCTCCATCCATGGGATTTTCCTGGCAAGAGTACTGGAGAGGGTTGCCATTGCCTTCTCCATATATATATATAGATACACAATAAGTATATTTATATATAAGCATGTCTAAGTATATATATATATATATATATATATACACATACCAAGTATATATATATACACATGCATATATATATATGATCTTGTGAGAATTATTCCTAGTTATTACATATTATAAACTTGTTAAAACTCAATTTAATGCAAAGGGACTATTAGAAATGAAACTGCCATAACAATATTCACCTAATAAAATATCCCTTTGGATGTTTTCCAGGTGTAGTAGTTAAAAGCCTACGCTTGTAACTTGAAGCTTAGATACAAATTCCAACATTGATCCTTATTAGTTGTTGTTTTATAAAATATGATTTTGTGAACAGTATATTTTAAAATGTTGAAGGAGCAAGACATTTTGCTTTTTTTTTTTTAACTTCAATGAACCTTTCAGTATTAAGGCAGGCAGTTCCGGGAAGCCTTTACATCTTGCCTGCAAGAAGCACAGCTTCGAATTTTATCAAGGGATCAGAAATTCTGGTAAGCTGGTTGGTTCTTTCGAGTCCAGGAAGTGGCATTGTTCTGGCCAGTATTCCAGGAATGATGACATATATGCAGCAGTTCTGAGAACCTACAGAGATGTGGGCACTTTTCTCCCTTCTATAACTAACATCTAAACTAATTTCCTAATGCTAAGTATATTAGGCTGATGTGCTTTAGACCTTTTGCTTGAGTCTTTAAAACTGAATTTGGCAAAACATTTAAAATTAAAACACTAGGGAAAATATTCCATGACAGAGGAATTGACAGGGTTATCCAATAAGTCTTTTTCACCTTTCATTTCATATGGTTTTAAAGCTGGCCTAACTTGATATTCATAGTGGATTTTTTTTTTTCATATAATGAAAAACTGAAAATTTTGTTAGAATCATTATTTAGACAGTTTGTAGTGTTTCATAATTTAATAAACTCTACTTTCAGCTGGAGGGGAGAACATATACGTAGAATCAAATAGCATAAAAAGTGCATTTTGCATTTTATTTTAATTCATAAATGTATATAAATTTTTCCACATCATATTATGTACTTCTCCTTTAAATTACCATTGATAGAAGTTCTGCTGTACTGAAATTCTAAATCAAGTCAAACCATACATCTTTCTCTTCCCTAATTGGCAGTTTCATGACATTAGCAATTTAAATTATATAGTTAATTACTTGATAGATGCTGGCAAAGGTGTCTTTTTTCCTAATTAATTTAACTATAAAATTAGGTATATTTTAGCTAATCACTTTATATCCAGTACCCCACTATGTGTGTTGCCTGAAATATAGTGGAAACATTAAATTGTTTGAATGAATGATAATAAAAGATATTAAAATAGGAAGAAAAATAAAATTTCAAGTCCCTTGCTTTTCAGTAAACAAAACTCTTTTAAAGTTGAGGAAATCGAGGATAGAAAAGAGTTACTTTGTAGAGATTAATTTCCTCTTTATTAAATTTCACTACCACTCTGCAATTTAGGAATCTTAGACTTTTATGCAAACTTTAAAACAGTTGTATTAATGAAAGTGAATAGTGACAATTCAGAATGAGTACAGTCAAGATTTGTCTAGTTCACTAAGGGCCTGACTTGATATCTTTGTCTTCTTTTATTCTAACTTGGCAGTTAATCTTATATCAAACACTCATCCCCACACCTAAACAGACACATACAATAAGTTGACAAAACATCTAATTATATGCCTAGAGCTTTGCACAGACTTAAATATATAGCATATGTTCTTTTCTATTTTAAGACAGCACTTTGATGGATTCTAAATGAATTTTTCGAGTGGCCTCATGGTTGTATGTGGTCTTAACTTTATCAATAATAATGAATGTGGTCCTCTCGCCATCATCTGCAAAAGTTATGTACTGTAGTAATGAATCACACCAAACATAATTCAGAAGTCATTTCTATTTGTATGAAGGAAATATTATGTGATGTTTCTGGAGTAAATTTCCCTCTTTAATTATGCTTTGCTTTGGGCAATTAGTTTGTATTACCTGAGCACACATCAGCTGACAGTGGGGGAAATACAGTCCTGAAGTATTCTGGGAAAATGTTTTAAAATATTACAGCTGCACCGTCATGCAGATACTCAACTCATGTATATGACATGGGAAAATGCCAAGGAATCTAGTACTGTCTAGATTATTAGACTGAGTATTATCTAGGCTGAGTATTATTCAGTCTTGGTGATCAAATCTTGTACCTCAAAAATAACTACATACTTTTCTAATTTAACTTAAGTCGTTCTCATCATACCAATTTTATAAAGGAGATTATACTAGTTCATGGGGTCGCAAAGAGTCGGACATGACTGAGCGACCGAACTGAACTGAATTATACTAGAAGCTTAATAAAGGACTTAAGAGCAAGTTGAAGTCCAGTTTATTGTTCTGTCAAGTCTATGTGTGTATAAACAGATGGCAACTTAAGGTTATTTTAATGTATTTCTCCCTACAACACTATGTTTTCTTTGTTATTATTATTATTTTTTTTTGCTTTACCATTTTGAGTTGTAACTGGAAACTCACGCTTTTGCAAGCATTATATAGAAAATAATACTTGACATTCTCGTGGTATTCATTATTCATTATGTTTTAGGTACTAGAAGGAAATAAATCCTAAGGACAGTTGCATTGTGTAGATAAAATGCAATTGCATTCTACAGCAAATGTTTCCATGATGTATGCTAACAAACACATATTTCCAGTAAATTTTTAAAAATTTGTTTTGGATCATATTTATGAATAAGAGGTTTCTAATAAAAATATGCAATTCTTTGTATATTTTTCTTTCACTATTAATCTCTCTGCTCAGAGAGAAATCTGCCTCTCTCCAACCCTCTCTCTGTCACACACACACACACATGTGCACACATCTTTCAGCATTAGGAGAGTATTTGAAATACAACCTTCAGTTTTTTTTTATTTTGGAGTATCAAAATGCATGTTAATTGTAGTTAGTGATTACATTTGTGTTTTAATGTTAAACTTCCTAATCTTACCCTTGAAGACCCTGCAGGGATATATACCTTGGATTTATGAAGGGTGGTTTCTTTAATGATAGTTTACATGAATTTTAATAACCCATATAGCTAAGGCATAATAGTAAATTAAGTATAATAATATATATATGAATAATAAAGCCTGTATCACAGATCTGGCCTGTAATAGATTTATAAAAGTGTATCTCTCACTACTGCTTATTTTTTATTAATGATTTTCAATGTAATGACATCTATTTTCTTAAAAGTACATAATGATTTGCACTTTACTTCTTCCTGTTTGCAACATATTTTATTTAGGACCCATTTTTATTTCTTTATCCTCTTCAGTTCAGTAATTCAGTCCTGGCCTAGTAAAACCCCTAAGAGACAGAGTCAGCTCCAAAGAGAAGGCTGTATTTAATTTAAGCTCTGAAGAGCTAATATAAATTAATTGGGTTTTGGACAGTTGAATGATGGATTTATTGGTAGGGAATGGCAAATGAAAATATACAGCAAGGCCAGAGACGAAAGGTAGCAGAGATATACATGGTGTGTGCATGCTAAGTCACTTCAGTTATGTCCTACTCTTTGCGACCCTATGGGCTGAGGCCACCAGGCTGCTCTGTCCTTGGGATTCTCCAGGAAAGAATACTGGAATGGGTTGCCATTTTCTTCTCCAGGGGATCTTCCCAAGCCAGGGATCAAACCTGTGTCTCTTACGTCTCCTACATGCGCAGGCAGGTTCTTTACCACTAGTGCCACCCGGGCAGCAGGGGAACATAAGAAAGGAGAAAGAGAGAGAAAGGCAAGAATAAATTTGAAAGAACTTTGAATAGTTTCATATCGCCCAAGTATAGCACTCACTGGAGAATTGGCAAGAAAACCATACTAGACAGAAAACAAGGGGCCAGCTGGTGGAGGGTCTTCTATATCAGGTAAGGAGATTAGATCTTATTTTGTGACAGATGCTGTCAAGCAGTTTTATATGGAAAATGACATAATGAGATTTTATTATTATTTGTTATTATTTCTAAATCACTTTAGAATGCTTACTTCATATTAAAGTTCATAGTTTAGGGTTTACTCCTCATATTGTATATCCTATAAATGTGTAATGCCTTGTGACCATCATTTTTTCTTCTCTTTTTCTAACTGAAATAGAGTTGATGTATGCTGCTATATAAGTTACAGGTTATAAAAAATCTATATATATATACTGTATGTATATATATGTATATAAAAACCTGTATATATACTTCTATATAAGTTACAGGTTATAAAAAATGTAGTGATTTATAATTTTTAAAGGTTACACTCTACTTGTAATTATTATTAAATGCTGGTTATATTCCCTGTCCTGTAAAATATATCCTTATAGCTTATCTTATATATAGTAGTTGTACATCTTAATTGCTTACTTTACCTTGTTCCTCTCCTCTTTCTTCTCCCCACTGGTAATCATTACTTTATTTTCTATTTCTGTGAGTCTGCTTCTTTTTTTGTTATATTTGCTAGTTTGTTTTATATTTTAGATTCACATATAAGTGATATGACAAAATATTTGCCTTTATCTATCTGACTTATTTAACTTAGCTTAAAACCCTCCATGTCCATCCATGTTTTTGCAAAGACAAAATTTCATTCTTTTTGAATAGTGTCCTATTGTATGTGTATGTATATGTGTGTATACATACATTTGTGTGTATATACATACACAAATATAAGATATTATATATATATATATATATATCTTATAAAGAGACATGAGCATATATCTTATATAAGATATATATATATATAACTTTGTTTTTTTCCATTTATCCATTCACCTGTTGATGGGCGCTTAGACTACCTACGTATGTTGTCAACTGTAAATAATGCTACTATGAACATAAGAGTGAATGTATCTTTTTGAATTACTGTTTTCCGTATTATATTTGGAAATTGTGTTTGAGTGTATATTAAAGTAGTGTCTTTTGTGTGTCAATATATTTTTCTGTTTACAAGCTTGTATAAAAGTGAAATGTGTTCTTCAAGTGAACTTTGTGCCAGTTAAGCTTATAATACAAAATTGGTTAAATCTGTCAAAAAAATTAAAAGAAAAAAGACTTTATTTTAAAAAGATGATTTTTATGGAATGAAGAGAATGGACTATCTTATAAAAACCTGAAGGACAAAGATCTGACTGCAGCCTGTGGTTGTATCCAGCTGAGGTTAGTGTAGAAGGTCAATATGGATGAGAAGAGGATAATTTGAAATGGATTATGGCAGTAGAACCATCAGGGCAAGATAACTGGATGTTTCAGCTGCACAGGGGAAAGGATCAAAGGGTGACTTCCTAGTCTCTTGTTGGGGTGATTTAGTGGATTGTGCTGCCAATCACCGAGATAGGAAATAGAGTAAGAGAAGATTGCCTCTCTCTGTGTATGTGCGTGTGTGCGTGCTTGCTGCTGCTTGTGTGTTTGGAAAGGACATTATGCTTTCCATTATAAATTGTTGACTTGGAGATTCCAGTACATCTAGGTGGAATTGTCTAACAGACAATTAGGCATATGAGTCTTGATTTTAGGAAAGGTGTCTGAGCTTGCAGTTCTAAAAATAGAAGAATCATCAGTAGTTGAAACTGTGGAAATTGGTAAAATTCTTCATCTATCCATTCATTAACCATTAATGCAACACACATATAAAAGGATATCTTATATGCATATCATAATGCTAAGGGCAGTGTATAATTAATTATTATGACTTTGGTGTGAGCATTTACGGAGAAAGAAACAGTATAGCTGAGCTTTTATGGGTTATTTAGTATAGATGAAACATTCTTCTAGCTGTATTACAGCTATAGCTCCTTTAATTTTTACAACAATCTTATGAAGTAATCTCTATCTTCATTTTATAGAAAAATAAGATAAGGAAAAAGAAATTGCAAATTTTGTTTAATGTTACACATATGATAAATAAGTCTCCAAATCTTAATGTCTTTTGCATTCTGTTTGAATCTTTTTCTTAGAATACTTCCTTAAAAGAGTTTTTGTATATGGGGAAAAATAAAACAGATAATGCCAATATAGTAAAAGGCATGTAGTATTGTGAGAAAAGACAAATGCTATGATTAAATACATTTTATTTGTAAATA
This sequence comes from Bos indicus x Bos taurus, assembly GCF_003369695.1. Classification (NCBI taxonomy): domain Eukaryota; kingdom Metazoa; phylum Chordata; class Mammalia; order Artiodactyla; family Bovidae; genus Bos; species Bos indicus x Bos taurus. The sequence continues at coordinate 55,632,421 of NC_040077.1, forward strand.
AAATACAAAAGATTCTGGAGAGAATAATACAAAATATAAATTATCTATCTTAAGAGCTTTTTTTCATTATTCCTGTGATGCTCGTGGCCTTTAAGCATCAGTTCATTCTGCTCAGGTATTGACAGTCAGGTTCAAAGTTGATTTTAGAAAAAGCAACAGTAGCTAAAGCACGTAAAAAAGGCATGCTGTTGAAAAATGTTAGTGAAATGAAATCACATGAGGGTATTCAAAGTTCTACAAGGTGTGTCTTTTATCTTTTCAGAATTAAAAGAATATATAGAAGCTATTTATTTTGTATATTTTTATGTTTTGTATATTTATGCATTACCAAAGAAAATAACAGATTTCTAAGCACTAAATACCAGCTTTTTTATCAGTCTAATAATTTGTTTTCTAATACCTCTTATATACATCATTTCACAAACATGAAACTCTATTGATAGTTTTTTAGAAGTAAGAATTGATGTGTGTTTTGAATATAATATATATTTCCAAACAATCCTCTGTAGATTGGAATAAGGAACATTTTAAGAATATTGTATGAATGTTCATTTACTCAACTAACGTAAAATTTCTATGTTAGCAATTTTTAGTCTTTACTAATCTGCAAAGTGAAAATAGTGTTTAAACATAATTATAATTTGCATTCCTCTTATTATAAATGAAAGTAAGTGGACTTTCATAAGTTTAAAGCTACTTGCATTTGCCCATTTTTCTACTGTTGTTTTTAATTTGCACTCTAAAATTAAATTTAAGGTATTTGTTACATGTGTGGTAAATATTTCCCAGTTTGGTATTTAGCTATGTGAATTGTGACTTTCCTCTTTTCTTTTGTAGATTTATTCCTTAAGTTCTTGAATTCATTAAAGCTCTTTTTTTTTTATGGCCATTCTCATTTGTTTCAAAATGTAAATAAAATTTCTCTTGTGCATATATATATTTAATTATTCCATTTTTACTAATACTTCAAGGCCTTGGTTTATATGATCAAATTCTGTATCCACTTGCTTTAATCACTATAGGTTTAAAATAAATATTAAAAACTAATGGGTCTAAATGCAACAATTCTGTCTTCTTTTCCAAAATTGTTTGTAGCACTTCTCTGCTGATTTCAGTTAATTTTTTTCTATATGAACCTTAGAGTTAGCTTTTTCTACCATCATTATTTTCATTCTATTATATGATAAGCTTTTTAACTATCTGTTTATTGAAAAGAAATCACTTCTAGTAAATTAATATTTTGCCTGTAAACTATCAATTAGCTTCTTAATGAAAGATTTTTAGGGATTCCCAGGTGGCTTAGTGGAATATAAAGTCAAGTGGGCCTTAGGAAGCATCACTATGAACAAAGCTAGTGGAGGGGATGGAATTCCAGTTGAGCTACTTCAAATCCTAAAATATAATGCTGTGAAAGTACTGCACTCAATATGCTAGAAAATTTGGAGAACTCAGCAGTGGCCACAGGACTGAAAAAGGTCAGTTTTCATTAAAATCCCAAAGAAAGGCAATGCCAAAGAAGGTTCCAATTACTGCACCATTGCACTCAACTCACATGCTAGCGAAGGATTGCTCAAAATTCTCCAAGTCAGACTTCAACAGTACATGAACTATGAACTTCCAGATGTTCAAACTGAACTTAGAAAGGATAGAGGAACCAGAGATCAAATTGCCAACATCAAAAAAGCGAGAGAGTTCCAGAAAAACATCTACTTCTGCTTTATTGACTATGTCAAAGCCTTTGGCTTTGTGGATCACAACAAACTGTGCGAAATTCTGAAAGAGATGGGAATACCAGACCACCTGACCTGACTCCTGAGAAATCTGTATGCAGGTCAAGAAGCAACAATTAGAACTGGACGTGGAACAACAGAATGGTTCCAAATTTGAGAAGGAGCATGTCAAGGCTGTATATTCTCACCCTGCTTATTTAATTTATATGCAGAGTACATCATGCTAAATGCCAGGTTGGATGAAGCACAAGCTGGAATCAAGATTGCTGGGAGAAATATCAATAACTTCAGATATGCAGATGACACCACCCTTATGGCAGAAAGTGAAGAGGAACTAAAAAGCCTCTGATAAAAGTGAAACAGGAGAGTGAAAAAGTTGGCTTGAAGCTCAATATTCAGAAAACTAAGATCATAGCATCTGGTCCCATCACTTAATGGGAAATAGGTGGGAAACAGTGGAAATAGTGTCAGACTTCATTTTTTTGAGCTCCAAAATCACAGCAGATGGTGATTGCAGTCATGACATTAAAAGACTCTTACTCCTTGGAAGGAAAGTTATGACCAACCTAGATAGCATATTGAAAAGCAGAGGCATTACATTGCCAACAAAGGTCCATCTAGTCAAGGCTATGATTTTTCCAGTGGTCACGTATGGATGTGAAAGTTGGACTGTGAAGAAAGCTGAGTGCTGAAGAATTGATGCTTTTGAACTGTGGTGTTGGAGAAGACTCTTGAGAGTCCCTTGGACTGCAAGGAGATCCAACCAGTCCATTCTAAAGGAGATGGATTGAAGGACTGATGCTGAAGCTGAAACTCCAATACTTTGGCCACCTCATGCGAAGAGTTGACTCATTGGAAAAGTCTCTGATGCTGGGAGGGATTGGGGGCAGGAGGAGAAGGGGACGACAGAAGGTGAGATGGCTGGATGGCATCACCGACTCAATGGGCATGTGTTTGAGCAAGTTCTAGGAGTTGTGATGGACAGGGAGGCCTTGCGTGCTGCAATTCATGGGGTCGCAAAGAGTCGGACACGACTGAGCGACTGAACTGAAATCACTGCTGATGGTGACTGCAGTCATGAAATTAAAAGACTCTTGCTCCTTGGGAGAAAAGCTTTGACCAATCTAGACAGCTTATTAAAAAGCAGAGATGTTTCTTTGCCAATAAAGTCTGTCTAGTCAAATTATGGTTTTTCCAGTAGTCATGTATGGATGTGAGAGTTGGACTATCAAGAAAGCTGAGTGCCGAAGAATTGATGCTTTTGAACTGTGGTGTTGGAGAAGACTCTTGAGTGTCCTTGCACAGCAAGGAGATCTAACCAGTCCATCCTAAAGGAAATCAGTCCTGAATATTCACTGGAAGGACTGATGCTGAAGCTGAAACTCAAATACTTTGGCCACTTGATGTGAAGAACTGACTCATGTGAAAAGACCCTGATGCTGAATGATTGACAGTGGGGGGACAAGGTGATGACAGAGGATGAGATGGTTGGATGGCATCATTAACTCGATGGACATGAATCTGAGCAAGTTCCAGGAGGTTATGATGGACAGGGAAGACTGGCGTGCTATAGTCCATGTGGTCACAAAGAGTTGGACATGACTGAGCAACTGAAGGGAACTGAAGTGGCTCAGTGGTAAAAAGACAAACAAATAAACAAAAACAAAACACCTTCCAATGCAGGAGACATGGGTTTAATCCCTGGGTCAGAAAGGTTTCTTGGAGAAGGAAATGGCAATCCACTTCATTATTCTTGCCTGGGAAGTCCCATGCACAGAGGAGCCTCGCAGGTTATAGTCTGTCTATACATGCGTGGGTGCTCAGTAGTTTCAGTCATTTCCAACTCTTTGAGACCCCATGGACTGTAGCCCTCCAGGCTCCTCTGTCCACTGGGATTCTCCAGGCAAGAATACTGGGGTGGATTGCCATACTCTCCTCCAGGGGATCTTCCCAGCCCAGGATTGGAACCATATGTCTTCTGTCTGTCCTGTGTTGGCAGGTAGGTTCTTTACCACTAGGGCCTTCTAGGAGGCCATGGGGTTGCAAAAGAGTCAGACATGACTTAGCAACTAAACAACACCACCAAAAGATTTTAGTTGAGTCTCTTGCATTTTCTAGGTATAAAATTAATCAAATACTATAATTTTACAGAATCATATCCAATTTTATTCATGCCATTTTTATTTTTTATTGCACTAGCTTTTACATTCAGACAAATGTTAAATGACAGTAATCATAGTAGACATCATTTATCTTAGTTTAATGTAAAATTTTCCACTCTACATTTGTGAGTATAGTCTTCATGGTGAATTTTAATATCTAGCTGGACAGTTCTTCCTCAGTAAACTTTTCAAAAGATTTTGATAATTTCTTAGTACCTGTTTATCATGCTGAGCTTTAAAATGATATTTAGTCCATAATCAAATCTACTTGTGAGTTTTCTTTGGAATTGCATTAAATATATGTCAATTTGTAAAACACTGGTACTTAATAGCATTAGCACATTATTTTCCTTTCCATGACTGTTTATTCAGCAATTATTTCAACTTTGTCAGTGAAACTGTAAGACTGGAGTGTGTGTGTTTGGGGTGGAGCTGGGGTTTTGTTTCATTTTCTCATCTGCTATTTCTTAGTTATATTCTTATATTAAGGTACCATGGTGTATGAGATATTCTTTTATTTCAATTTTTATTATTTTACTATATAGGAACAATATAGATTTTGTAAATTTAGGAAAAAATTCTGGACATTTTACTGAATCATCTTTAATTAAAATAGCTTTTTATAGTTACATATGTTACATTTATCTCTTTTCAATATTTATACCTTTAAAGCACATACTGAAGTAATAATAGAACACTCTTGGTTTTGTAGGGATAACAGGTATCATTATTTAATTCCTGATTTTAATAAATTGATATTGTTCATTACTACCTAATATTTGCTATTGTAGTTTATTTAAGAAAAATTATCTTGTTTAGATAATTTGGCTTCAGTCCTGTTTTCCTTCATTTTTCCTCTCAACTAACTGCTGCATATTGCCAGGAATAAAACAAATAATGATATCTTGCCTTCCTGGATCTTGCATTCCAGTAGGTAAAGATACAGATAATAATAATACTAATCGCAACAACATAAAAGAATAAAGTAATGTAGTGTGAGCAATGAAAGTGGTGATTGTTAAAAGGAAGCACTTTTTGTGTAGGGGATAAAGTTTTTCAAAGGAGTGTTTGAAGTATAAACAAGCTCATCATAGAGGACCTCAATGGGGAAATGTCTTTAAGTAAAAACCTCAAGGTAAAGAAGGAGGTATCAAGAGAAAGAACAGTCCAGATAGAAAAGGGTATGCTAAAATTCTCAAACTAGAATAAAGATTGAATGTTTGAAGAACAGCAGAGAAAATGTTATAATTAGTGCAGAATGAACAAGGGAGAGAATAGAATGAGATCAGAAACATAAATCTGGGGAATGGATCCTGTAGGGCTTGATTAGAATGGCATCAACAGAGTGTAAATGAGAGGAGAAAAGATCCTGACAATAAATCTAAATAACTACTTCACACAGTTTTGCCATAATATGAAGAAGAGGAGGGAGTAAATTGTTAGCTGGGGAAAAAATGAAGTCAAGAGAAGTTATAAAAAAATTTTAAGTAAAAGATAGTGGTACGTGTTTATGCCAAAGGGAAAGATAAGGTGTAGGGTGACAAACTTAGGGTGACAAATTGAGGGTGCAGGCAAGAATGGAGAATCCTGCTGGAGCAGCATCCAAGAGCAGACAGGATATAGGTGTTCTAGTCCATAATGGAAGGGGTGTATTCTACCTGTGACAGATAAATCAAGCATAATAGCAGGACAGAAGGTAAACCACATGAGTACAGTCACAAATAGGTGGATAGACCTGTTGGTGATAGGAGTTTACTTCTAATTGCTTCTAATTTTTCTGTAAAATAGGAGACTAGGAACAAGTATAAGAAATGAATTATTAGAGGTTTGAACCAAAGAGGAAATTAATCAAAATCTAAGATAGTGCATCTCAAACTAGTTGTGGAGAAGCACCAGATTTTTTGTTTATTTGTTTTGATTTCCAACAGATGGTGAAATGATGCTTTCATAAGTTACAATAAAATAATTATTTAAAACCTAAAAAAATATAAATACAAATTTAATTAAAATATTATATTCACTGGATGTAAAATTGCTCTGTCAAATTGCTGTAAATTTTCCAAATTATTTTTTTAACTCTATTACTTATCTTTTTGTGGGCTAGTAGCAAACAATTCATTGACTTCTGTAGTACAGATCTAAGAGAGTAGGAGCAAGAGTAAAACAAAGAAATATAGTGTAATTTCTCTGATTCCTAAGACCGTGATCATGAAGGTATAATGAGATCAGAGAAACAGGAGAAAAATATTTTTATTTCTACTCTTCCAGGTTTTGACCTGGGACTCTGTAACAATAGGCAAATTAACAAGAGAAAAACAAGTAGAAATTGATCCATGTATTTCTTATATATTATACATTGGAGAAACACAGGGTTGTGTAACTCAAGAGTTGATAAGAACTTAGGCTTATATAGCATCTTCAGTTAAGTCCATTTCAGTCGCTCAGTCAGGTCTGACTCTTTTTGACCCCATGGACTGCAGCACGCCAGGCTTCCCTGTCTATCACCAACTCCCAGAGCTTACTCAAATTCATGTCCATTGAGTCGGTGATGCCATACAAATATCTCATCCTCTGTCGTCCCCTTCTCCTCCGCTGTCAATCATTCAGCATCAGGGTCTTTTCAGATGAGTCAGCTCTTCTCATCAGGTGGCCAAAGTATCAGAGTTTCAGCTTCAGCATCAGTCCTTCCAATGAATATTCAAGACTGATCTCCTTTAGGATGGACTGGTTAGATCTCCTTGCTGCACAAGGGACTCTCAAGAGTCTTTTCCAACACCACAGTTCAAAAGAATCGATTCTTCAGCACTCAGCTTTCTTGATAGTCCAACTCTCACATCCAAACATGACTATTGGAAAAACCAAACTTAACTAGATGGATCTTTGTTGGAAAAATGATGTCTCTGCTTTTTTAAAATGCTGTCTAGATTAGTCATAATTTTTATCCCAAGGAGCAAGGGTCTTTTAATTTCATGGCTGCAGTCACCATCTGCAGTGATTTTGGAGCCCAGAACATAAAGTCTGTCACTGTTTCCAAATCGATTTGCTATGAAGTGATAGGACCAGATGCCATGATCTTAGTTTTCTGAATGTTGAGTTTTAAGCCAACATTTTCACTCCCCTCTTTCACTTTCATCAAGAGAGTCTTTAGTTCTTCACTTTCTGCCATTAGTGTGCTGTCATCCTTATATCTGAAGTTATTGATATTTCTCCTGGGAATCTTGATTCCAGCTTGTGCTTCATCCAGTCCAGTGTTTCCCATGATGTTCTCTGCATGTAAGTTAAATAAGCAGGCTGACAATATACAGCCTGATATACTCCTTTCCCTAGTTGGAACCAGCCTGCTGTTCCATGTCCAGTTCTAACTGTTGCTTCTTGACCTGAATAAAGATTTCTCACTGGGCAGGTCAGGTGGTCTGGTATTCCCATTTCTTTGAGAATTTTCCACAGTTTGTTGTGATCCACACAGTCAAAGGCTTTGGCATAGTCAACAAAGCAGAAATATTGTTTTTCTGGAACTTTGTCCCTTTTTCGATGATCCAGTGGATGTTGACAATTTGATCTGTCATTCCTCTGCCTTTTCCAAAACCAGCTTGAACATCTGGAAGTTCATGGTTTACGTACTGTTGAAGATTAGCTTGGAGAATTTTGAGCATTACTTTGCTAGCCTGTGAGATGAGAGCAACTGTGCTGTAGTTTGAGCATTCTTTGGCATTGCCTTTTTTTGGGATTGGAATAAAAACTGACCATTTCCAGTCCTATGGCCCCTGCCGAGTTTTCCAAATTTGTTAGCATATTGAATGCAGCACTTTCACAGCATCATCTTTTAGGACTTGAAATAGCTCAACTGGAATTCTATCTCTCCACTAGCTTTGTTCGTAGCGATGCTTCCTAAGGCCTACTTGACTTCACATTCCAGGATGTCTGGCTCTAGGTGATTGATCACACCATCATGATTATCTGGGTCATGGATATCTTTTTTGTACAGTTCATCTGTGTATTCTTGTCACCTCTTCTTAATATCTTCTGCTTCTGTTAGGTCCATACCATTTCTGTCCTTTGTTGAGCCCATCTTTGCATGAAATAATCCCTTGGTATCTCAAATTTTCTTGAAGAGATCTCTAGCCTTTCCCTTCTATTTTTTCCCTCTATTTCTTTGCATTGTTCACTGAGGAAGGCTTTCTTATCTCTCCTTGCTATTCTTTGGAACTCTGCATTCAGATGGCTATATCTTCTCTTTTCTCCTTTGCGTTTTGCTTCTCTTCTTTTCACAGCTATTTGTAAGGCCTCCACAGACAACCATTTTGTCTTTTACATTTCTTTCTCTTGGGGATGGTCTTGATCATTGCGTTCTGTAGAGTGTCAGGAACCTCTGTCCATAATTCTTCAGGCACTCTATCAGATCTAATCTTTTGAATCTATTTGTCACTTCCACTGTATAATTGTAAGGGATTTGATTTAGGTCATACCTGAATGGTCTAGTGATTTCCCCTACTTTCTTCAATTTAAGTCTGAATTTGGCAATAAGGAGTTCATGACCTGAGCCACAGTCAGCTCCTGGTGTTTTTTTTTTTTTTTTTGCTGACTATATAGAGCTTCCCCACCTTTGGCTGCAAAAAATGTAGTCCATCTGATTTCAGTATTGACCATCTGGTGACGTCCATATGTGGAGTCTTCTCTTGTGTTGTTGGAAGAGAGTGTTTGCTATGACCATTGAGTTCTCTTGGCAAAACTCTATTAGCCTTTGCCCTGCTTTGTTCTGTACTCCAGGGCCAAATTTGCCTATTACCCCAGGTATTTCTTGACTTTCTACTTTTTCATTCCAGTCCCCTATAATGAAAAGGATGTCTTTTTTGGGTGTTAGTTCTAAAAAGCCTTGTAGGTCTTCATAGAACCATTCAACTTCAGCTTCTTCAGCATTAATGGTCAGTTTATAGACTTGGATTACTCTGATATTGAATGGGTTGCCTTGGAAATGAACAGAGATCATTCTGTAGTTTTTGAGACTGCATCCAAGTACTGCATTTCGGACTCTTTTGTTGACTATATTCACTACTCCATTTCTTGTAAGGGATTCTTGCTCACAGTAGTAGATATAATGGTCATCTGAATTATATTCACCCATTCTGGTCCATTTTAATTCAATGATTCCTATAATGTCCATGTTCACACTTATCATTTCCTGTTTGATCACTTCCAATTTGCTTTGATTTATGGACCTAACATTCCAGGTTCCTATGCAACATTGCTCTTTACAGCATTGAACTTTAATTCCATCACCAGTTATATTCACAACTGAATGTTGCTTTTGCTTTGGCTCCATGTCTTCATTCTTTCTGGAGTTATTTCTCCACTGATCTCCAGTAGCATATTGGGCACCTGCTGACCTGGGGAGTTCATCTTTCAGTGTCCTATCTTAGCAAAGGAATAATATTTTGTTTTTAAAAGTAATAAGACAAAGTGTAATGACCATCAGTCTCAGGGATGGAAAATTGTGGGATGGCAAATATATGGGAAACTAATGGAAAATAAGGGCAAGTTAGTAAAGTTTGTTATGTAAATTCTTCTGCTTCTGTCTTTGGGGTGTAAGGATCTAAAGTCTCCCATGATTTTGTTCTTCCTGCTAGAAAGGGGAAGAGAGATATATTTGCAAATTTATGTTCTACTCTTTGGTAAATAGGGGGAAAGCAGAGAGCTTTGTTTGTATCTACTTCTTAATAGCTTTCAGCTCAAAATAATCCTTATGCCAAAGTGACATCTTTTAGAGTGGCATATTTTGCTTGCCTGCACTATTTAGCAAGATTGTGTGTGTGTGTGTGTGTGTGTGTTTCCAACCACATTTACCTTTACAAGTATAGATACAAAGTTGGATAATTGCTTACAGAGAGAAATACAGAAGTTCAGGGTGTTTTCAGTGGAGTAAATAAATGATTGGGCATAGAATTTAAAAGGAAGTCAGGCCATAAGGGAGTAGGACAAGACAGTTGAAAGTGTACTCATAATATGTGATCTGAAGGCTTGTTGCATTGCGATACTAGAGAACATGAGTTGAAAGTGGGAGGCTGTGTTCATGGAATGGTATACTGGCAATTGAAATTATGGATAGAGAATATTTTGGTAATGATTATATGTAAACTCTAACCATGAGAATGGTTAGTTGAGTTATAGGGAAGAACATGATCATTTCAGGAGAAAAGGTTAAGGATCCAAGAAGCTAGTGTATTAGAAAATGTATCCTCATATGATTTAAAATCATAAAGAACTAAGCAAATGTTGTTTTGGAGAACTGGTGAGGAAGGAATTGAAAAAAAGAAAAAAAGGAAGTTTCTGACCTGAAAGTCAGGAAAGAACTGAAGTAAGAATAATCGATAATGCCATCAGAGGACAAGAGATCAAAGAGTAGAGACTTTTAGGGCTGGTAAAGGGACAATAATAGGATTGCAGTGAGCTTCAAAACCTCCATACTCATATGGTTAGGGAGAAAATCAAGGGTTTGGGTAGAAAACAGCTATCAAATGATAAGGTCCAGGGGAGCCAGTGTCCTCAAAGGGTGAGTCAGGTTGCGGGCAGGACAGAAAAGCCCAACAGAATGTTAAGAGATTAAGAATACAAAGGATTTTTAAAAGTCCTAGTGGAGGGGTTTCCTGGGTTTACAAGGAGTTGTAAAAAGGGTCAAAAAATGGGAAGGACTGAACTGTATGGGCTTAGAGCCTGAACCTGTGACACTTGAACTTTTTAAAGATATCTGACCTAAAACAGTAATAAAGCGCTTAGAGCACGCAGCTATGTATGTATCACTATAGCACTATCTGACCTTTTATGTTTTTCCTCCACATATATGAAATGGAATTCTCTTATTTACTAGGAATATTTCATGTGCTGGGTATATAGTTTTTCCCAGTGCAAGACACAATATCCCTGCATTGTTACACTGCAACCAGTTTGTAGCTAGAACATACCAGGAAAGATAGTGCGCACCTCAAGGTTAAAGGCAAGTCAGTGGAAGAAGTAGGTAGATTTATTAAAGGATCGTTCTGGCTACAGAACAAAAGAAAGTCTGCAAAGTAGAAGACACAAATCAAGAATAAGAGAATACTAACAACATAAACCATGGGTTTTGAAATGCACTTCCTTTCTTCTGTGTTCTTTCCATCTCAGAATTTTCCAATATTCGTAAGCTCACCTTTTCTTTTTAACCATCTACTAACTGCTGTCACTTATTCTATGTCCTGTTCTCTATTCATAGCACTGTCAAGGAAGAGTCAGGAAAAATGAACCTGACTCTTCAAATCTGGATAGATGTTGATAGCATCCTAAAGGTTTGAAAGTATCAACATAACAAGTCTGTTTATAACACAGTCACTGAAGTTAGTAACCCCTTCCTTTTAAACTAAGACAGTTCTCATTTTCTTCAAAGAAGATTGTCATCCTGGGCATGCAGATGTTTTGCATAGTTCCTCATTCTCTAGATACTTTAATTTAAACTTTATTCTCTCACTGATACTTAATTCTTAAAAAAAAAAAAATCATTTCTTTTCCATATCTTTAAATTTGTTATTTTCTAAAGCATGTTGGACTGCAAGGAGATCCAACCAGTCCATTCTAAAGGAGATCAATACTGGGTGTTCATTGGAAGGACTGATGCTAAAGCTGAAACTCCAGTACTTTGGCCACCTCATGTGAAGAGTTGACTCATTGGAAAAGACTCTGATGCTGGGAGGGATTGGGGGCAGGAGGAGAAGGGGACGACAGAGGATGAGATGGCTGGATGGCATCACCAACTCGATGGACATGAGTCTGAGTGAACTCCAGGAGTTGGTGATGGACAGGGAGGCCTGGTGTGCTGCGATTCATTGGGTCGCAAAGAGTCGGACACGATTGAGCGACTGAATTGAACTGAACTGAAAGCATGTTGGTGGTATCATGACAAACATGATTTGATTTTAAAGGTCATTAGACTGACAACCTAATGGGGGAAATTGAAAGATTATGGGTGCAAAGAACGGATATTGCTAAGTTTGTAAGTTTAGATTAAGTATATATAAAATCCATCACTACCACCCTTCCCAATATGCATCTAGCAAGAAAAAAAAAAAAACAACTTAGGCCATTTCCCTATATGTTAAATTAACAAAGCTGCCTTTAAGTATCCTGCAAAATCTGGAAAGAGTCTATTTCAATGTAAATGGAATTGCTTTGTGTCTTTTAATTCTTACAAATATTCCTTCCTTTTTTAATATGCCACTTTATCTCTTTGATGATGTACGAAGGATTTCTTCATCCTAGTCTAAACAATGTAAAGGTTAAATGCGCTTCTGGAATAGTTAGATAAGCTAAAAAGAAGCAGAGATGAATGAACGAGATCATAAAATAAGGTTTTAATTCAATGAGAAGACCTTGGAACTATAAAACTAGGTATAAAAATGAAAAGAAAGTGTAATATCACAGAACAGCTCCTCAAAGATGAATCAGCATGACTATATACCTAAAACCATAGAGAAAGAATATATACTGTCTTATATTTGTTGAGTTTCTTAAAAGAATTCTGTTACAAGTTTTGTGTACTATAACATTATTTTAGTATCCACAAATAATAATAATAATAATAAAACACAAGCTGAGTGAGACAATAACAATATGGTGTTTCCCAGTCAACTGTGAGACTTGGTAAAATTGTCCTCAGATTTAAATACCCAAAAAGAGTGGAGAAAGAAAAGTTTCCAGCTATTAATATTTTTTCTGTTGAAGATGAAAAATGAGGAAAAGGGGAAGAGAAAAAATCAACAAAAGAAAAATGAGTAAACTCATATCAGTAGCCTTGGAAAATCAAACACATAAATAATGTATACAAGTTTCTAAGTTTGGTGAGATCACCAAGGTCTATTTCATTTCACCACCAATTTTGCTCTTTTCTGTGCTTCCATTTTTATTTGTACTTTCATTTCATATATTATGAACATTTTGCTTATTTTTGTCATCAGACTTTAAATGAAAAAATAAGTTAACATGCAGAGAAATGTGCTTAATTTCTTCTCTCACTCTCCCTATCCCTTCCTCCCCCTTCCAGTTCTTCTCCTCTTCTCCAGTTACTTTCTAATCTAATAAAATCAGACATATTTGTCTTATTTTTCTGAAAAGAGCTAAGAATTTATGGCTCACTTTTAGAGCTAACCTCAACTGAGACATCAACCTTGTGCCACATCAAGCTTGCCAAATTTATAAGAAATGTACCTATTTACCATTCAGACTTCTTCTCTCTGTTATTTCAAATAGGAAAACATTTAAGAAGAGGCCAGGGGAAGCAAAAAACAGTTTAGTTAAGTTGAAGCTAGAAAATTGTGAGAAAGTAGTTGCCATTTTCCAAAATATATGAGAATTATACAAAAGTGAACTTTGGTCTGGAATATGTTTTTATTGACTAATAGAGCTATATTTTTTCTTATAAAAAAGGCAGTTTAAGGGTCACTTTTAACATTTAGACAGAAATACACAAATTGGATACCTCCCAAATAAAACATGACTCAGTATTTGATCATTTTGTATTATAATTCTGCATATCATGCAGCTTGTTTAGAGTAATGGTTCCTCTTACAGAACACAAGTTTGTTAAGGTATATATTTTAAAGGTGTTCAGAGTGTTTATTAATATGGTAACTAGAAACTAGATACAGAGATGATAAAGCATTTAAATAAAGAAACTATCAATTATATAAATTTACTTAATATTTTACTTCTTAAAGGCCAAAGCTAGTACTTTAAAAGTTACTAAAGACACAACCACCATCTGGTGGCAAGGCAAAGAAACTGTCATTTTAGAGTATCTATTTTCTATGACTATAATCATAAATCATCAAGTGATATAATGCTTCCCAAGGCAGAGTTTTGGATGTGTTGGTGTTACAAATTGGATATGGTCTACTGTGATATCTCTGAAATATCATATTTATGATAGGATTTATAGATCTTTTAAACAAGGTATGGTTCAACATTCAGGTGGATTGTTACATTTAAATTTGACAATAGCTCTGTGAAGTTCTATTGTTCATATTTCCATAGAACGGCTGAGGAAACTGAGATTTCATAGAGGTTTAATACTTTGCTAATACCTTATAGTCACTAAAGGCACTATTAGGATTTGATTCCAAACCAACTCTTTCTCTTCCAAGGGCCTGTGCTCTCTAAAATATATAAAATGCTTAACCCAGAAGCTAAACCTTAAGAAGTCCCAATAAAGCAGTTAATATTATGTTTTCATTATTGCTAAAAGCTATTAGGGCAGAATTCCAGTGTATAATTCCTGGTGAACTCTGCAATGTGAAGTTGAATTGAGGGGCAGCTTAATTAATATCTGATGTTCTCTGACTATAACTGCTTGTCCCGATGTCCTGTCAGGATTCTCATGACAGTCTAGACTAATGAAGCAGAGTAAGTAACAAAATAAAACAATCATCCTCTGTCTGAAGCAGTTTCCTTGGTTTCACATTTTCTTCGTTTCAGACCCAAGAGCAAAATGATAAGCCCGCATTAGAATCACAGAATCAGAAAACTTAAGAGTTTAAAGTAAAAATACCAGAAGCTTTCCAGGAAGGTATGAATATTTATGTGAAAGTTTTATCTTATTTTGCTTTACTTTACATCTAATAACCCTTTAGAATTTATAAAATATTTTCACAAAAGTGTTTCTATTTGATATAATCATACTATATGGTATCTGAGATAGGGAAATTAGGTTGAAATATTGGCCTTTATATAGGTTAAAAATAATCAGACATTGATTCCTTATTCTTCAGTCTCAATATAATTCACATTTTAGACATGATCAACCCTAGGCATTAAAAAAAATTATTGATTGTGTATGGTCATAAAATTCACTTTGAAAAGAAATAGAATAAAAGCTTTTTCTGTTAGAATCTTAACAGAAATATATATATATATATATATATATATATATATTTTATTTTTTTTTGCCTTTAAGATCTGGATACATTGTGAAAAAACCTGTATTTCGATTGGTGTAAAGTAAACTGCTTTAATCTGTGCATCACTTTCTTAAAAAAAAAAAAAGTTGGGGGAGAATTTCAGTTGTGGAATGTATTCATCATCAAAGAGTTAAATGCTTATTCTTGTTCCAGGACTTCTATTACTTATGGAGAGCTGTAAATAAGTGAAATGTGCTAGAACTGCAGCATATTTCTAAATAATTATTTCCTGCCTTTTTTTTTTTAATTTGCACATTTTCTTCCCTCTAAATCATGAGAATCATTTTTGGTGATCTTTTGCCAGAATACGAGTTATGATTATTATATCTTCAGTCTGATAGATACTAATTTGCTTATTGAAAGTGATATGGAAGACCCTTGTTAGACCTGGATTGGACAATAATAAGCATCTGAGTATTTCCTACTCTGTGAGTCCAGTTTTTTCTACATGACACTTAATAGCTTTCCTGAATTGAACTGAAAAAAGTATATAATGAAAGATCTCTTGGGTTTAACAATGAAGGATGTTTTTGGTCTTTAAAATCTTAACAGGGTATACATAAATTACTTTTTGATTTACTGCTTTAGGTTTCTCCAGGCCGATGTACTTTTTCTTTGCAATTAAAGTACTTTGACGCAGTAATCTTGAGACTGTAATAGAGTATATTCATGAAAATGGCGTACTTGATTCAGACATTTCATAAGAGGATGTAATCTCCCAAGTGTCAGTGTGAAGTTGCACTCTCCTATCTCACTCTTTAAAGACAGTATGTCTACCATCTTATTTTTAGTTGAAAACTCCTAAAATATCTTCACAAATATTTTGTAAGATTAAACATAGAGCCCTCTAAATAAAATATAGGGCAAGAGTCTGTAGGGGGAGAGTCTGTTAGGGGAATTTGAAAGGCCTCCAGCCTTTCTTACATTTTTTCAATATAGAGGACCTAGGTTTCCTTTTAGAACAAATAAATGTAAGAACATTCAGATGACTTTAACAGTTCAGAAATGTGTTGCTTGGTTTTGACAAGGGCATTTGTAAGATCTCAAAACTATGTTAAAGATGGAGCATTTAGCAACCCAGGAAGATAATAGCTATAAAACACAAAATTAACTCATCAAGTTGCTGTAATTCTCTCTCCCTTTGTCTCCAGTTGATTAGTGCAAATTGCCCATCTGAGCAGTTAGTATGCAATATAGAAATTTTTGCTGTCTACCAAGGAGGCATTCTTTTTCTTTTAAGTATATACATGTAATATTTCAGAATTCTCTGTAGACATTGCTTTATGGTGGTTACTAATATTGCTTTGAATTTTAAGGACATATTTGTATGTTTGCTTTAAGGTTTGAGGATTTCTAAGATTAATATAAATAGGGTTGTAATATTTTATAAATTCCTATACAAGAATTCCCAGAAATGAAAATGAGATACTTCGGTACCTCCTCTGTTACATGGAAATAATAAAGTATCTCATTGGATTATTGTGAGAGCTAAAGGTTCAATAATATATATTGAAAAAGGTTAGAGCATGGTTAGAACAATCTAGACTGTCTAGACTGTGCAATTAATATGTGTATTTAAATTGTTTTATTAAGTGCATAGAATTGTATTCAGTGAAATATCTCTTTACTCTCAGAAAAGAAGATATTTAGGAAATTTCCATCTGTTACATGCCATATAGTCCTAAAGAGAGCTTTACAAACATGAACTGCTATATAAAACTCAGCTTTCTGACTAGGTTTTTGAAAGAAAATTATGTGTTGTGTCCTGTTAAAAAGTAGATTGAAAAGGCAATCAGTCATGAAAAGAGAGCAATACCTGGTTGGAAATCAGCTGATGCTGGGGGTGCATCTAGGAGAGATAATAGTAGTGGAGTATGATCATTAAAAGTACCTGAAATTGAAAATCAGGAGGCTTTTTCTCTCTTCATCCATGGGATAGTTGGTAACTATTTCCAAAAGACGAAGATATTTAATACAAACTGTGCATTTAGTATATTTGAATCTTCAAATTCTTAAGTTTTTTCTTTCTCAAAAAATTAAAGTATTCCCTCAAACAGGTAGTTTCTGTACATAGTAATTAATGCATTCACTCATTTAGCAAAAAGTTTTGATGAAGGATGATACAACAATTTCTGGACTTTGATATTGAAAGTTAAGCATTAAATAAAGACAATCTAGTTCCTGTCCTCAAATGATTTAATGCAGAGAGGAAGATATAAAAAAGGATGGATTATTACAAATGATACATTCAAAAAAAGTCTGTATTTATTTTACTAATTCAAACCAATGTCTTATTTTTACTTTAAAATGTGAAAGTGAAAGTGTAGTCATTCAGTTGTGTCTGACTCTTTGCTCATGGACTGTAGCCTGTCAGAGTCCTCTGTCTATGGAATTCTCTAGGCACGAGTACTGGATTAAAACATATTGACAGTCATATTCAGATTTATAAAAAATATATACATTACAACAACATGACCCATGCCAGCAACTGACCTATTGTCTCAGTGTTTCTCATACTTCCCTAATCTGGGGACTTGAGTAAGTATAATAATTCCTCAGTACTATATCCAGAGATGGCCTAAGAATCTGTATGTTGAACAAGAAACTAGCACTCATTTTAAAATTAGTAAATTGGAGAAATGCTATGTTTCAGAGACTAGCAATTTGTTTAGCTATTTATGTCTTTATCTCTTAATTGATTGGCTTACATAGCAAATTAATTCAGTTTAATTCATCTTGAAGTAAAATTGAATTTCTGAGACTGATATTTATAGAAATTCATCACTTCCTATTGTTTGGAATAAATGTATATCATAGTTATTTAGAAGCATACTATAGGAATATTCTTCAATTATATCTTTTTGAAATAACTTTTCTGCTAATATTCAGAAGTTTTGAATTTATATTATTTCCCCAATCATATGTTCAATATTTCTTTCAAGTTAGGGATTATTATATAATAGCAGAAAGAAAGCAATGAACTAGTCTAATATATTAATCTTTCATAATAAGATCAATCTGTGATATTTTTAAGACTTCCAATTTTTGTGTTACATTTTTTTTCCCGTTATCTTTTGTTTTCTCCACTTCCTATTAAATTGCTTGGAGCTGGAATTACTTACCTTCTGTCCCTTAGTATCTGGTGCAGTTTGATTTTGAAACATTTTAAAAAGACCACAATCCAGGTATTTTAAGACAAACTCCACTAAAAATTAGCACAAAGCACCAAAAATGACTTCCAAGAGCAGGAGCATTTAAGTTCAACCACATCTAAGCTGTTTCTTTCAAATTACCAAATAGTGAAATAAGCAAACATGTAGTTCTTTTCCTACAAAAATCACCTAATCTTTCTGTTCATAAAATAGATAAAATTCCTTTCATTGTATTGATTTGGAAGAGGAAAAGTGACAGCAGAATAAGGTCAATGACAAATGAAAATATACTTGTTATTCCTAGGTTGGCTTGTAATCTTTATCAATTATCACAGAAAAGTATTAAGTAAAATTTTAATTAAATCTATTGGAAATACGAAACTGAAAGAGGTAAACATGATCAGACAGCTTAATGTTATATACTAGCTAATAAGGTTATGTATGGAGAAGACAATGGCACCCCACTCCAGTACTCTTGCCTGGAAAATCCCATGGATGGAGGAGCCTGGTGAGCTGGAATCCATGGGGTTGCCAAGAGTTGGACAAGACTGAGCGACTTCACTTTCACTTTTCACTTTCATGCATTAGAGAAGGAAATGGCAACCCACTCCAGTATTTTTGTCTGGAGAATCCCAGGGATGGGGGAACCTGGTGGGCTGCCATCTATGGGGTCACACAGAGTTGGACATGACTGAAGTAACTTAGCAGCAGCAGCAGCAACGTTATGTAAGTGGTCAGGAAATAGTAAAATAAATTGCAAGACTAAGAACAGGACCTCATAAAATATGCAATCAAAGGAAAATCAGAATATGTGATCAGTATGTGGCAAGAAGATGGAAATGTCATCTTGTGGAAGTAACAGAGTGTGTATGTAATATAAAAATGACATTCTTTGTTGTACAAAGTGATTTTTTCAAGATGTAATATTAACAAAAGTAGTGAATCTGCAGTCAAAAAATCATTGTCATGTCAAGTTCTGTTCCTCCTCTGTTAAGTTGAGGAAATTACATTAATTTTCCAGACTGTAATTTCTCTACTGCAAAAATGAAGATTAGACTGGTTTACATGTTACTGTTAGCTTATGGAGAACAGTGTCTGATTCCTGATCTCCAAAGAAGATTTAACTTCAGGACCAGACACCAGGCTTGTTCACTCAACAGCTTTTGTATAGCAGACTTTTATCAAAGTGAAAAAGGGACAGAGAAAGCTTCTGACACAGACATAAGAGGGGGACAGAGAGTGGCCCTTCACTAGTTTTAGCAAGGGAATTACAAACTTTTTAAATTGGTTAGTACAATAAATCAAAAGAATGTCTCAAAGTTGTAAAGCTATTACTAGACCCACTCCCATAATTTACATTTTAAGATGCCAGGATTAGAAGTAACAATAGAAAGATTTTAGCTAACCCACTTTCATTATATATATTTTAAGATAACAGTATTAGTCAGAAGGTTCTCAAGAAGGAGAAACATGTCTACAAGCAGGATACATTGTTTTTATATACTCCTTTGTACAGAGTTTAAACTGAATTGTTTGTTGTGTAATCATTAGTTTCATTGAGTTAGACAAGGCTGTGGTCCATGTGATCAGGTTGGCTAGTTTTCTGTGATTATGGTTTCAGTTTGTCTGCCCTCTGATGCCCTCTCACAACAGCTACCTTCTTACTTGTGTTTCTCTTATGTTGGTCGTGGGGTATCTCTTCACGGTGGCTCCAGCAAAGCGCAGCCACTGCTTCTTACCTTGGACAAGGGGTATCTCCTCACAGCCTCCCCTCCTGACCTTGAATGTGGAGTAGCTCCTCTTGGCCCTCCTGTGCCCATGTGGGGCCACCCAAGATAGACGGGTCATGGTGGAGAGGTCTGACAGAATGTGGTCCACTGGAGAAGGGAATGGCAAACCACTGCAGTATTCTTGCCTTGAGAACCCCATGAACAGTATGAAAACGCAAAATGATAGGATACTGAAGGAGGAACTCCCCAGTCGGTAAGTGCTCAGTATGCTACTGGAGATCAGTGCAGAAATAACTCCAGAAAGAATGAAGGGATGGAGCCAAAGCAAAAACAATACCCAGTTGTGGATGTGACTGGTGATAGAAGCAAGGTCCAAAGCTGTAAAGAGCAATATTGCATAGGAACCTGGAATGTTAGGTAAATTGGAAGTGGTCAAACAGGACATGGCAAGAGTGAACATCGACATTCTAGGAATCAGTGAACTAAAAAGGACTGGAATGTGTGAATTTAACTCAGATGACCATTATATCTACTACTGTGGGCAGGAATCCCTTAGAAGAAATGGAGTAGCCATCATGGTCAACAAAAGAGTCCGAAATGCAGTACTTGGATGAAATCTCAAAAACGACAGAATGATCTCTCTTCATTTCCAAGGCAAATCATTCAATATCACAGTAATCCAAGCCTATGCCGCAACCAGTAACACTGAAAAAGCTGAAGTTGAATGGTTCTATGAAGACCTACAAGACCTTTTAGAACTAACACCCAAAAGAGATGTGCTTTTCATTATAGGGGACTGGAATGCAAAAGCAGGAAGTCAAGAAACACCTGGAGTAACAGGCAAATTTGGCCTCGGAGTACGGAATGAAGCAGGACAAAGGCTCATAGAGTTTTGCCAAGAGAACGCACTGGTCATAGCAAACACCCTCTACCAACAACACAAGAGAAGACTTAACACATGGACATCACCAGATGGTCAACACCGAAATCAGATTGATTGTATTCTTTGCAGCCAAAGATGGAGAAACTATACAGTTAGCAAAAACAAGACCGCGAGCTTACTGTGGTTCAGATCATGAACTCCTTATTGCCAAATTTAGACTTAAATTGAAGAAAGTAGGGAAAACCACTAGACCATTCAGGTCTGACCTAAATCAAATCCCTTATGATTATACAGTAAAAGTGAGAAATAGATTTAAGGGACTAGATCTAATAGACAGATTGCCTGATGAACTATGAATGGAGGTTCGTGACATTGTACAGGAGACAGGGATCAAGACCATCCCCAAGAAAAAAAAAAATGCAAAAAAAGCAAAATGGCTGTCTTAGGAGGCCTTACAAATAGCTGTGAAAAGAAGAGAAGCAAAAAGCAAAGGAGAAAAGGAAAGATATAAGCATCTGAATGCAGAGTTCCAGAGAATAGCAAGGAGAGATAAGAAAGCCTTCCTCAGTGAACAATGCAAAGAAATAGAGGAAAATAACAGAATGGGAAAGACTAGAGATCTCTTAAAGAAAAATAGAGATACCAAGGGAACATTTCATGCAAAGATGGGCTCAACAAAGAACAGAAATGGTATGGACCTAACAAAAGCAGAAGATATTAAGAAGAGGTGGCAAGAATACACAGATGAACTGTACAAAAAAGATCTTCATGACCAGATAATCATGATGGTGTGATCACTCACCTAGAGCCAGACGTTCTGGAATGTGAAGTCAAGTGGGCCTTAGGAAGCATCACTACAAACAATGCTAGTGGAGGTGATGAAATTCCAGTTGAGCTGTCTCAAATCCTGAAAGATGATGCTGTGAAAGTGTTGCACTCAATATGGCAGCAAATTTGGAAAACTCAGCAGCGGCCACAGGACTGGAAAAGGTCAGTTTTCATTCCAATCCCAAAGAAAGGCAATGCCAAAGAATGCTCAAACTACCTCACAAGTGCACTCATCTCACACGCTAGTAATGCTCTAAATTCTCCAACCTAGGCTTCAGCAGTATGTGAACTGTGAACTTCCAGATGTTCAAGCAGGTTTTAGAAAAGGCAGAGGAACCAGAGATCAAATAGCCAACATCTGCTGAATCATCAAAAAAACAAGAGAGTTCCAGAAAAACATCTATTTCTGCTTTTTTGACTATGCCAAAGCCTTTGACTGTGTGGATCACAATAAACTGTGGAAAATTCTGAAAGAGATTGGCATACCAGGCCACCTGACCTGCCTCTTGAGAAACCTATATGCAGGCCAGGAAGCAACAGTTAGAACTGGACATGGAACAATAGACTGGGTCCAAATAGGAAAAGGAGTACATTAAGGCTGTATATTGTCACCCTGCTTATTAAACTTATATGCAGAGTACATCATGAGAAACGTTGGACTGGAAGAAACACAAGCTGGAATCAATATTGCCTGGACAAATATCAATAACTTCAGATATGCAGATGACACTACCCTTATGGCAGAAAGTGAAGAGGAACTAAAGAGCCTCTTGATGAAAGTGAAAGTGGAGAGTGAAAAAGTTGGCCTAAAGATCAAAATTCAGAAAACTAAGATCATGGCATCTGGTCCCATCACAAGGCAAATAAATGGGGAAACAGTGGAAGCAGTGTCAAACTTTATTTTTGGGGGCTCCAAAATCACTGCAGATGGTGATTGCAGCCATGAAATTAAAAGACACTTACTCCTTGGAAGGAAAGGTGTGACTAACGTAGATAGCATATTAAAAAGCAGAAACATTACTTTGCCAACAAAGGTCCATCTAGTCAAGGCTATGGTTTTTCCAGTGGTCATGTATGGATGTGAGAGTTGGACTGTGAAGAAAGCTGAGCACCAAAGTATTGATGCTTTTGAACTGAGATGTTGGAGAAGACTCTTGAGAGTCCCTTGGACTGCAAGGAGATACAACCAGTCCATTCTAAAGGAGATCAGTCCTGGGTGTTCATTGGAAGGACTGATGCTAAAGGTGAAACTCCAGTACTTTGGCCACCTTGTGTGAAGAGTTGACTCATTGGAAAAGTCTCTGATGCTGGGAGGGATTGGGGGTAGGTAGAGAAGGGGACGACAGAGGATGAGATGGCTGGATGGCATCACCAACTCCATCAACATGAATTTGAGTAAACTCCAGGAGTTGGTGATGGACAGAGAGGCCTGGCGTGCTGCGATTCACGGGGTCGCAAAGAGTCAGACACAACTGAGCGGCTGAACTGAACTGAACTGAACTGTAATCATTAGTAACCCCCATTTAAAGAAAAATAAAACATTTTATAAGACTAAGACCAATGAATGAAAAAAAAAAAAAAAGGACACTTGACCTTTCTTCCTCCTTAAGAATTCCAGACCTCTATCTCCTCCTTAAGACCCCCAGACCCCTTTCTCCTCCTTGGGGATACCAGATTTCTTATCAGTGTGACTAGGAATTGACTCTCTCATTACTTTCTAAGAAGTCCCTGGGATTTGGTAGAAGTTCTTTTGGAGCTGTCAGGGAGATGGTTGGCCTATTGAATTTTTGATTAAAATTGACAAACTTAAGTGTGTAACTTAAGTAGAAAAATATTTACTTTTGCTTTATTGACTATGCCAATGCCTTTGACTGTGGGGATCACAACAAACTGTGGAAAATTCTTAAAGAGATGGGAATACCAGACCACCTGACCTGCTTCCTGAGAAATCTGTACTCAGGTCAAGAATCAACAGAACTGGACAGGGAACAACAGACTGATTCCAAATTTGGAAAAGAGTACGTCAAGGCTGTATATAGTCACTATGCTTATTTAACTTATATGCAGTGTGCATTATGGGAAACGTTAGATCGGATGAAGCACAAGCTGGAATCAAGATTGCCAAGAGAAATATCAATAACTTCAGATATGCACATGACACCACACTTAATGGCAGAAAGCAAAGAACTAAAGAGCCTCTTGATAAAAGTGAAAGAGGAGAGTGAATAAATCAGCTTAAAACTCTAATTCAAAAAACCAAGGTCATGGCATCTGGTCCCTTCACTTTATGACAAATAGATGGGGAAACAATGAAAACAGTGAGCCTTTATTTTGGGGGTTCCAAAATCACTGCAGATGGTGCCTGCAGCCATGAAATTAAAAGATGCTTGCTCCTTGGAAGAAAAGTTATGACCAACCTAGATAGAATATTAAAAACCAGAGACATTACTTTGCTACCAAAGGTCTATCTAGTCAAAGCTATGGTTTTTCCAGTAGTCGTCTATGGGTGTGCAAGCTGGACTATAAAGAAAGCTGAGCAGTGAAGAATTGATGCTTTTGAACTGTGGTGTTGGAGAAGACTCTTAAGAGTCCCTTGGACAACAAGGGGATCCAATCAGTCCATCCTCGAGGAAATCAGTCTTGAATAATTCACTGGAAGGACCGATGCTGAGGCTGAAGCTTCAATACTTTGCACACCTGATGCAAAAAGCTAAGTCATTTGGAAAGACTCTGATGTTGGGAAAGATTGAAGGTGGGAGGAAAAAGGGATGACAGAGGATGAGAAGGTTGGATGGCATCACCAACTCAATGGACATGAGTTTGAGTAAGCTCCAGGAGTTGGTGATACGCAGGGGCATCTGCCGTGCTGTAGTCCATGGGATTGCAAAGAGTCTGACATGACTGAGCAACTGAACTGAACTGAAGTATGTAACACATAAGTAAAAAACAAATATTTAGTAAAAGGTGAGGATCACATTACAATTAGAAAAATAATAGTTGAAAGAGAAGGAAAGAGATAGAAGTGCATTTGTCATTGATGACACTTGAATAGTTCATAAAATTGAATAGGCTTTTTTTGTTCTAAATTCCTTACTTTCACAAAGGGTGCTCATATTTATGCTCTCAATCATACAGTAGAGACATAGACGTACCTTGTAAGAGATGGCCTTTATCATGTACAAAATGATACTCTGACTGAAATTTTTAAAAAATTAATAATAATAAATAAAAGGAAAAAGTTTCAATAAAATATAACAATGTTCATGGTGCCATCAGTTGCTTATATTATTAATAAAAAATTCATGATGGCATGGTGTTTAGAACTAGGCATGCAAAGATGCATAGAATCCAGGTTCTGTTGCCTGCTATTTATTTAGAGTCACTGTGCAGTCGGAGAAATAGATGGGAAACTCAATAGCAGTTGATAGATGTTATATGAGAGATGTGCCTTGCTATGTCTTAGAAGTCAGATGAACTTCCTATAAGTGATAGTCTGAGCTGAGTCTTGAACAGTGAGTAGGAGTTAGGAGAGGAGACAGAAGGAAGGGAGATATTTTAGATAAAGAGAAGGTGAAATTTTTAGAGAAAATAGAACAGTAAGTCAGGGAACTGACATAGTTTGGCTGGGACAGCGCCTTGCAAATGGGCTAGGGAGTGGGGTAAAAAATAGACAGAGATCATAAGGTAAAGTGATGTTGCCACAAGGTATAAGCAAATTTTGTCACACCCTGCTAGACAGATATATTGTATTACAGGGGAGGAAAACTTTCTCTCAACCTTCTTAGGATCCCTGGCTGATTCTAAAAATTAAACTGATGAGGACAGATTAACAGGAGAAAAGAATACACATTTTATATTTCATCATGTACATAGGAGACTTCATAAGACAATGAAAACCTAAATAATGGCCAGAACAGAAAGTTTTTATACATTTTGCATGTACACATGCCAAGTCACTTCAGTTGTGTCCAACTGTTTTCTACCCTATGGACTGTAGCCTGCCAGGCTCCTCTGTACATAGGATTCTCCAGGCAAGAATACTGAAGTGGGTTGCCATGCCCTTCTCCATTATACCTTTTACATACATACAAAACAAACAATAAATTTGTGAGAAATAGACAAATCAGAGACATTAAGACTTGGCGTAGTAAATGGTGAGGAGTAACTGGAAAGATAATGGTTAGTTTAGCAAAGTTTGTACAGATTTCTCAGTCCCAAATTACCCATTTGCAGTAATTAAAATGTCTTCTATTCTTCTGGTACATGGAGAATACCTTTCAATAGGATTTTTATGACTTGTTTCAGGAAAGAAGGGTGAAGGGGGAGAAAGTCAGAGTGACTTCCTGTTTCTACTATTTTCTTAAATTCTTTCACCTTAAGATATTCAATATACCAAGATGCCATGCTTTCGAGTAGCATGTCTGAGACCCCGTGAGTATCATTAATTTGATGTTCTTTTTTTTTTGTCTTCCTTTTACTTAACTCTAAAACTGGTTTGGTCTTGGATTACATCTGATCAAGCAAATTACACACAGAACACAGTTGGTATACATAGAAAATCTCTAAAAGATTATGTAAGAACATGATAATAACTAGTTATCTCTGGGTAGAAGAGCTAAAAGCCAAAAAAAAAAGCCCTGGTCTGGGTTTTGAGAACATGTGTTCTATAATGGTTTAAGTAGTTGAGACAGAGTGTTTCTTATGGTAATGAGTATTTCTCATGCTAATGAGTGAGTCACTACCTTCATCAGATTGTCAATCTTAAATCCTGTCATTTGAGCCATAAAATCAAATTTTTCACGATTGAAAAAGAAGACAATCCTGTGGTCAAGAGACATTAAGTGACCAACCCATAATTTCAGGAAGTTGGTAGCAGCAAATCCAGAATATGACTTTTTTTTTTTTTTTTAATCCTGCTGCTGCTGCTGCTGCTAAGTCACTTCAGTCATGTCCAACTCTGTATGACCCCATAGACAGCGGCCCACCAGGCTCACCCATCCCTGGGATTCTCCAGGCAAGAACACTAGAGTAGGTTGCCATTTCCTTTTCCAATGCATGAAAGTGAAAAGTGAAAGTAAAGTGGCTCAGTCTTGTCCAACTCTTCGTGACCCCATGGACTGCAGCCTTCCAGGCTCCTCCGTCCATGGGATTTTCCAGGCAAGAGTACTGGAGTGGGGTGCCATTGGCTTCTCCATTTGAATCCTAGTCTATTCTTAAGACACTTGAATGCCAAGCCTATACGTCTGCTTATCTTTAGCCTATTTTTGGCCTGTGTAATAATCAGCTGTTGGGGATAATTAAAAAATGTGGTTAAATCACAAAGCAAAATATTTAAAATATGACTTTGAATGAATGTAGTCCTTGAAAGTTTACATTCTTTTGTGAGAGAAAAAATAATACTAAGAACAAAGAATATGTGCATGTGTGGTAAGTCACTTCAGTCATGTCTGACTCTTTGTGACCCTGTGGACTGCAGCTTACAAGGCTTCTCTGTCCATGGAATTTTCCAGGCAAGAATATTGGAGTATGTTGCCATGCTCTACTCCACGAGATCTTCCCATCCCAGGGATCGAACCCACATCTCATGTCTCTCACATTGGCAGGCAAACTCTTTAACACTAGTGCCACCTGGAAAGCCCTAAAGAATCCATGTAGTTATTTATTATGTGTATATTATAATTTGGTTTCTAATAGGTAAGAGTTCTATGAAATATGTGAAATATGTATTTTGCTTCATAATTTTTACTCTCCATCATGTTTATAATAATGTAACTTCAAGAAAGAACAAACATTGTAGTAAATATATTAAAGATATAACTACCTTCAGGTATTCCATTTTAATAGAATGACATATGCCCTCATTTAGAAATGGAACATTTGTGTTGTGTCCAGATCAAGATGGCAAAGTACTGAGCTCACCCCACCCATGGACACAACAAAACTATATTAAGAGAAATTATCTGTAAGAATGACCTGAAAACTAGCAAGACAGATTTTGTTTTTTAATAACAACTAATAATATAAATAAAGCCCACTTTGAGACAGGTGGGGGAGAAACTCAGTCTAATCAGAAGCCACACCTCCATAAAGAAACCCTCAAGCAAGATGGATATCACAACTGTGAAGGTTCATAAAAACTCACATCAGGCCCGCAGCCCAGGGACCTGTACCAGGAAGACAAACCTCCATAACATCTTACTTTGAAAACCTACAGGACTTCTGTCCAAAAGAGCTGATGGCTATGGGAAAATGAGGCTCCATTCTTAAAGGGTTCAACACAGACTTCCCTGTTCCAAGTCACAATGCAGAGTTAGCATCTTGAAAAACATCTGGGCCATACAACAAGGAGATTCTCTGACTAGAGTATGTGCTGAAGGGATAAGGATCTGATAAAACATAATTTGAAGATGGAAGTGATGGCAGACCTGCCATAGCTGGCCCCTCCAAAGTGTGACCCCACACACAATACGCCCACTAGTGTCATCTCCACTGCTCAGCCTTGTAGATCCAGAGCCATCCCACCACTGTTAGGCCCTTAATAGTAGCAGCCGAGCCTTCCAGCTAGCTGACCTAGGGGCAAACCCTACTCACCAGCATGCCTACAACAATCACAGTCCAACCACCACAGTAGGGCACGTGTTGCTCACATAGAGAATGCCGCTGGAGCACCTGGCTCTGGTGACCAGGAAATAATGTACCACTGAAACCCACTGGGCACTTTCTAGATAGTATCACTCTTTCAAGATGGAAAAACCTAGTTGATATATCTAATACCTAGAAACAGGCACAGAGAGGCAAAATGAAAGGACAAAAGAATATCTTTCAATTGAAAGAACAGGATACAACTTCAGAAAAAAGAAGTAAAATGAGGATAAGACATTTACTAGATAAAGGGTAAAAATCAGTAGTATTAAAAATGATCACCAAATTTGGGAGAATGAAAGAAGGAACTCACTAAAACTTCAGCAAAGAGAAAACATAAAAAAGAACAAATCAGAACTGAAGAATATAGTAATGAAATGAAAAGAATACTGTAATCACAGCAGATTAGAGAATGAAGAAGAACAAATCAGGAGTCTGGAAGACAGGGTAGTGGAAATCACTCAACTGAAACAGCAAAAATAGAAAATAATTTAAAAAATTATACTACATATAGAAAACTCTAAACACCTCACCCCACAACTTTTAGAACTAGTAAATTAATTCAGCAAGGTTGCAGGATACAAGACCGATATAAAGGAATTATTATGTTTCTATACACTAATTAGAAATTATCCAAAAGCAAAATTAGGGAAACAATCTCATTTGCAATTGCATCAAAAATAATAAAATACCTAAGAATAAATTTAACCAAGGAGATTGAAGACTTGTTCATTAAAAATTACAAGACATTAATAAAAAAATTGAAGAAGAAACAAAGCAATGGAAAAGTATTCTGTGCTCATGGATTGGAAGACTTAATATTGTCAAAATGTCTGTATCAGGAAATTAATCTATAGATTCAATGTAATTCTTACCAAAATAGCAATGGCATTTTATAGAACTGGAACAAAAATAATCCAAAAATTTGTGTGGAAATTGTAGAGAAGACTCCAAATAACCAAACCTAACCAAGTAACCTAATTCTCTTAAGGAAGAGGATAAAGCTGTAAGTATTATGACATAGATATAGATACACAAAATGGGTCATTATTCACCCATAAAAATAATGAAATCTTGCCATTTGTAACAACACAGATGAACTTAGACAATGGTATGCTAATTGAAATATGTCAGAAAAATACAAATACCATATGATTTCATTTATATGTGGAACCTGAAAAGCAAAACAAAAAAACAAAACAGAAATAGGTATAGAAAATAAACAAGTGGTTGCTGGGGCAGTGGGGGGTTGGGGCACAAAATAGGTGAAGGAAATCAAGAGATACAAACTTCCAGCTATGGAATTAATAAGCCATGAGGATGTAATGAACAGCCTAGGGAATATAGTCAATAACACTGTAATAACTTTGTAGAGTGACAGAAGATTTACTGGAATAACCATGGCTTGTGATTGGTAATGTACATAAATGTAGTATATCCATCACTATGTTATACACCTGAAACTAATATGTATTCTGTGTAAACTATACTCCAATAAAAACAAAGAAACAGTGAAGTAGAACATTTGCTTGGCATTAATATGCTTCCTTTCTTGAAATGTGTGTGCATATGGACAGATATGCACGTATTTAGTTAATATTGAGTTTTCCATGAGAATAATTTTAGTATTGCCTTCTTTCTTATTTAATTTTCTTTGTTTCATAAATTGCCTGTTAAATAACTACTCTTTAGGATTTCAGGGAATGGAGAGTTTGACTTAAAAATTGCATGTATTTTCTAGTAGCTAACCAGGTGGCTCAGTATTAAGAATCTGCCTGTTGATGCAGGAAATGCAGGAGACATGGGTTAAATTCCTGGGTTATGAAGATCCCCCAGAGTAGGAAATGGCAACTGACTCCAATATTCTTGCCTGGAAAATTCCATGGATAGAGAAGCATGATCTCAGTCAGAGAAGACTGAGCAGGCACACATGCAAATTTATAACAGATGCATTTATATTACTGTTATCTCTGCATCCAAATATCTCAATAGTGACTGCTACCAACTTGTAGTATGTGTATATGAGAAACAAAATATTACACATAAGCATCCTGGATATAATTCTGTGTACCATGAGTTTAAAGGTAAAACATTTGCATTTTAAATATCATGTTTCAGTAGCATCTTGGTGTCAATCCCCAGAGGTGAGACAGCAGCACTGGTATGTCTTAGTAATAAGGAACTCTTCCAAAGAATTAGAACTTTAAAAAAAAAAAAAAAAAGCACTGAACTCCAAACTTTATTTAGAATTTAATGCTAAATAGTTCAGACTTAAGCAGCCATTCAAACTTTAAGAAAAGGAGCTGAAAGTGCTCTTAAGGGACCCAACTAATCAATTGTTGAATCTTTATTCAACATTGTGGTGTTAACCAAAGGCTTCTTGAGGGCTCTTGTTTTAAGACAAGTCACCCTCATTTTTGTCATTGTTTGCTCAAGAAAGCTTTCTAGTGGATATTTATTTTAGAAACATCCATGGTTTTTTCTTCTTCCTCTTCTTTTTTTTAAATGAGCTTTTAGTTGCTCTGAAAGCAATAAATCTCTTTGGTTCACTGTCCTCTTTCATAGGCATTCTTTTCCTTGCCAGCAGTTTCTTCTTTACTGTTGCTTAAAAAGGCAGTATTATGCTTCCACTTTTAATTTCATGTCTGCAGTCACCATGTGCAGTGATTTTGGAGCTCCCCCAAAATAAAGTCTGTCATTGTTTCCACTGTTTCCCCATCTATTTGCCATGAAGTGATGGGACCAGATGCCATGATCTTAGTTCTGCAGTCCAAGGGGTTGCAAAGAGTCAGACAAGCAAGCGACTGAACTGAACTGAACTGAACTGATGCTTCCACTAAGTGTGAGATGGAGATAAGTAGAAGCTGAGTTTTGTATGTTGGTTCCTTTCAGGAATAATACTGTAATTAACAATATCACAGGGAGAATTTTGTTCATAGATATAGTGATTTCCATAGTACCAGGACCAATTTCTAAAGAATTAGAGACCAAAGTTTGAACAAGTGCAAGGCTGTTTATGTATATTGTCAATTTACTTTTACAAAAGTTGGTACCAGTCTGTATTTCTGTTGCAGACTTGATTTAACAATGCTCTGCTCAACACTGATGCACATTTTTTTTCCCTAAAAAAAAAAAATTCCAAATCTGATAGGTTAAAATAATGCTGCTTAATATTATTTGATTTACTTTCCCTGATTGTTAATCAGAGTTTTAATTTTTGAAATATAGTAGATTTTCATTACTCATTGCAGTTATATTCTATAAAGTTGCAGTGAACACTGAATTAACCAATATTGAACCATTGCTCCTGGGGAATTCTAGAGTTGTGCTCTTGAGAGCCTCTGGTCACAACATTTTCAACAACAGATCAATACATAACCTTATTTTATGTCTGCTTCTGTTTAAAGACACCTTATTAAATATAAATTGTTGACTCATTAACATTGAACTCATGGTCAATACCACTATAACTCATGCCTGAATAAAGCTTACTTAACACACTTTTTTTTTTTCCATAACGCACATCACAGTGCTCCTAAGGTTAGAATTACTAGACAGCGCTTCCGCACAACACATGTCGGCCATTAACAGCCAAATCACCAAAAAAAAGCACAAAAATGAGGAAAAAATAGTACTAAAACACACAGGAAAAGTAAATTTGTTTATAGTGTGAGAGTAGAAACAAGCATTGCCTTGTTTGACCTGAACTGGGAATGTGCATGTCAGGCAACTCAAATTTTTTGCTCCTCTGAGTATGTCAATGAGTGACCACAAAAAAATACTAAGAGTATTGATTTGGGGTTACAGATAAATTTTAGCAAGTGAGTGAATTCACAAACACAGAATCCATGAATAAGAAGGACTGACTGTACCTGTTTGCTATTTGCATTTATTTTTATGTTTGTCTTTATTTTTCTATAGGGGTTTTAGAATTAGTCTTACTAATTTACAGATACTCAGGGCTTCACTGATGGCTCAGTAATAAGGAATCTCCCTGCAGTGCAGGAGATGGAGGAGACATGGGTTCGATCCCTTGGTTGGGAAGAACTCCTGGAGGAGGGCACGGCAACCACTCCAGTAATACCATGGACAGAGGAACCTGTTGGCTACAATCCATGGGTCCACAGAGAGTTGGACATGACTGAAGCAACGGACCACCACCACATACATTAAATATGTTTATCTGTCATCTTTGTCATGTGCTTTTATTTCAGTTAATATGCCTTTTCATTTTTTTGTGATATATTTTATTTTCTTATATGTTTAATGTATTATTTGATTTTAGTTTTATTGCATATAGTCAGAAAATGCAGTCTTTTGAATATAAATGTTTTTTGGCTATGGTATCTGTTATCCAGTGGTCACTAGAGTGGATTCAACTTATTTCACTGGATGATTGACCTTTCTCCTTGACTGTTTCGTTCTGTTAAGTAAAGATGCCTATCTTTGCCTCAATAGACTACTTATTTTATGTGAAAAATCTCTGAGTGGGGCTATATATTTAATGTGTTGGCCCACTTGGAACCCCAGATTTGGTATGAAAATTAAATTGTAAACATTTAAGATTCAACAGATGCAGAAGAAAGTATTCTCAGAACTTCCCTTATCTGACTAGCTATAGAAACTTCTGGGAATTGAGGCTGCCATAAATCCTCTGTATGGGGTGACTTCACTCCCAAAAAGACAAAGAATGAAGCTATCATGATTCCCTCTTGGAAGGACCACATGCATAAACAGGTGTCTAAAGTTTTCCTTTCTCATATTTGCTCTCCAAGAAACCTGTTTTGCTCGCTTAAGGAAACCCATATGGAACTGATAGGTGGCATTTTGTGGGGACTCCAAAGAGCTCCAATTCTTTGTGTCTCGTGCAGAAAGAATTTAGTGAGAGGTAAAGTGATATATCAGAGAAGGCAATGGCACCCCACTCCAGTACTCTTGCCTGGAAAATTCCATGGATGGAGAAGTCTGGTGGGCTGCAGTCCATGGGGTTGCTAAGAGTCGGACACGACTGAGCGACTTCACTTTCACTTTTCACTTTCATGCACTGGAGAAGGAAATGGCAACCCACTCCAGTGTTCTTGCCTGGAGAATCCCAGGGACGGCAGAGCCTGGTGGGCTGCCATCTCTGGGGTCGCACGGAGTCGGACATGACTGAGCGACTTAGCAGCAGCAGCAAAGTGATATATAAGAAGTAATTTCTTAGAATAAGACTTGCAGGTGGGCAGGGAAGTGAGCACTGAGCTGCCCTGGAATACTTACCGTGTTACATTTTTATAATCCAAACAAAAGAGGGGAGAGGGAGTTGATCACCCTCTTCCTTGTTCTTCAAGTCTTCCATCATTAACTCCTTCTACCTTCTACCTATCAGACAGGGGAGGTCCCCGATCCTTTATGGTTCATCCAGGACTGTAATGATGCCATAGAAAAATTATTTCAATTCTCAGTATGATGAGGGTCTTTCACTTTGAAGTGTCACATTTTCCTAAATTCTTCTCTTTTGTGAATGCAGAGAGCACGTCCTAAGGGGTATTCGTTCGCTGACATCACTCTGCAGAATGTAAGCCCTATTTTTCTACTATTGTTTGTTATCTTGAAGCATGACTTCTGCTTCCATTTCATAGTTTTGTCTCTAAGCAAGTGAGCTTGGTTTTGTTGTTAGGCAAGGCAGTGTAGCTTTGATGCTAAAAGATTTGCTCTGCTTCATGAGTCAAGCAAGTGCACATTGTTTCAGAACTTTCCCATTGCTTCCTTAAGTGATCATTACCTTACTGTGGTCTCCAAAGCCTCTTAAGTTCCCTCTCTATCTATAATCCCTTAGTGGGATTTCTGAATGCTATTTGATTATCCTACTCTATTCCTATTAATAAGAGCCTTTTCTCCTCTTCTCCTTTTCTTTATTAAGTTAGGCATATCAGCCCCTGATTTTAGCCATTTAATGAACTGTTTCTTTTGTGAACTCCCATATGAACATTAACAAACTTTTATTTTCTCCAGTTAGTCTATCATTTGTCACTTTTAAAGGCCTCCAGGGGAACAAAACCTAAATGGCTGAAGGAAAAGTTTTTCCTTCCTAACATTAGTTTTGTGAGAATTTGTTGCATATTATGTATGGCTTAATAAATATTATTTTGTGAATATCTCAATGATATTATTTTTTTATTAAAAATTAAATTTTTATCATGGTTTTATCTGATAAAACCAAGTCACTAACCTGTGGGGTCTAATGTTTGATGCTCTGAGGCAGAGCTGATGTAATAATAATAGATATAAACTGCAAAATAAATATAGTGTCCTTGAGTTATCCCCAAATCACCCCTTGCCAACCGCTCCACCCCCACCCCCACACACATGCTCCATGTCCATGGAATAATTATCTTCCATGAAACTGGTCCCTAGTGCCAAAAAGTTTGGCACAAATCCACACTAAATCCTTTTGTCACTATGCCTGTGTTTATTTGGTGTATGCTTTCTTTTAAAGAGAGATTTTTGTAATTTCACCTTGTCTGTCTAATATTTCTATACCATTGCTGTTTGACATAAATGTGCTGTTCAGAAAGTTTCAAATATATTGTAATTTTATGTAGGTAGTTTCCCTCACTCTGCAATTCCTCTTTACAGCTTCCTCTTCCATATCACTATCATAGCTTTTCTTTCAGTTTGGGCTTCTGTGGACTACTTAGATGTCACTCGGGGTAACTTTAATCATCCTGCTTGGTTAAGTCTTGAGTAATTTGCAGTCAATTATTGATGAAGGGCCTCAGGCACCACCATAGCTGACTTTTATTTGTATTTTCAATGTGACTCCAAATGTTCCCTTTAAAGGCAAGGAAAGCGTTACCTCCTTGCTTTGACTACTGTTAGCTTTCTCTAGACAGTTGACAACTGCTAGCTTTCTCTACAAAGTCTTCTCTCTTTGAAATCTCCCTTTCTGATGCCCTATATTGCCCTATATTGCACCCAGTTCTGATATCTTATCCCTCAGGCATTTTGTGCAATGCTGTAGTCCCTTTTTCTACTTTTCCCCCAACCAAGTGAGTGACTTATCTCTTCTCTAAGAGGCAGTGTTGTAGGATCTTCTTTCTCTCTTGTCTTTCAAGTTCCTTGTGATAAGATGTTTGAGTCTTCTCTAGGAATTTTTAACTAATTCCCATCTGAAAGTCAAATAACTGAAGATCAATCTTTTCTTACTCTTTGCATTCCCACTATAAAGATCTGACTGTTCCTTCATTCTTTGAGAGTTCTTTGAAAGACTGAAAAAGGATGTAGAAATGCAGGACAGAAAGAAGAGTTTATCTTTCTGATTTATTTTCCTTCAAAAAAGAACCTACTTTACCCTTCTAAATTTGTTTTGACAGTTAAGTCTGCTCTGCCCAAAGTAGCTCAAGTATACCTATTTTCTCTATTATGTAAATCTTTGTTCAGATTTCTAATTTTTTTAATCTTCATGTGTCTTTATTATTTTGAGTTCACCACATGTAAAATTACAAAAATTACCTGTTAGATTTTTCTTTTCATCAGAAGCTTTTCAAAAATGTCTTTACTTACTTTATCATTTATACTTTTATTTTATTTAATTGCTATTTTTAACACTTTCTTTGTGTTTTATCTATTTTTATAGGAGCCCTGCTTTATTTAGTTTTTTGGTGTTTACAAAAGTATATTTTCTATGTTTTCATCTGATAGTTTACATTCTCAAATAACTAAATTTTAAATTTATTCTTATTAAAATCAAAATATAAAATGAAGAATTTCTTGTTTAGATATTGTACTTGTAACTGAATGCAGGTTCAGTTGCTTGCTGTCCAACTGCCAGAAAATTGAGGGGCAAGATTTAGTAAAGAAAGGTGGTTTAGTCAGAAAAGCCGGCAATAAGGGAAGACAGTGGACTTATGTCCAGAGACCGACTCCAAAGATTTTGCTTAGCTGTAACAGTTTTTGAAAGGAAAAAGGGAAAACAATCTCAGCTAATCATTAAAGCAAGAGCTCAGATTATTTTTCATCTTTCCGTTGTGTGTAGACTTTCTGACTTCTCCCAGTAATCCTTCGGATGTTGTCTTGCTTGCTTGGTCTGTCTGTGATTGTATGTTCCATTGCCTACATGATTGGCCTGTGTCCACATGGTCCACTTACAAATTTACTAAGGGGGAGCTAAGAGTAGAGGGTTAGTCTTTAATTACTTAATGCTTCATGCGTACTCCTTCTAATCAAGGAAAGGAATCATCAAATTAGGTAATTTGTTATGTAAATATATTTAGCAAAGCAAAAATTAAGAGCTAGATTGAATGTTGCCTAATGATGTCATCTTTATGATTATGGTTTAAAGATTGGGATGATCAAACAGAGAAGAGGTAGAGGAGTGCTTACAAATCCCCACTGTCAAACATTATTCCATTTCTGTGGGATTAGGTCCATCTTCTGTAACTGTTTCATGCTAAAAAAGTGTGCTATATTCTCAGAGTGGAAGATGTCAATATAACTGTGTAGCATCTCTTTGCTAACAATTTTAGTTGCCCACTTACATATATGGCAGAACAAGCTACAATTATTTTGATGTCCACAAAGATATAGATTATAATGAGTAGCAGTGTTAATCTGATTCTTTGAGGCCAATACTTGGAATTGTGCTAGTCACAGATCCACTACTACTCAAGTTAAAGCAGCTTATGTCATGGCTATAGTCTGGTCATCATTCAATTACTCCCCCTCTCACCACCCCTTTGGTGGCAGTTACATTATCTATTAAAAAAAAAAAAATCAGGAATATGCATCAGACACTGAGTTCATGACTGTTGTCCTGATCATTAACTGCTTGGTTTTATACTGGGGAGTGGAGGCAAAGGGACCCTGCAGGGTTCTTGCTTAGTAGTATTAATATTTTTTTTAGATTTATTTCTCTCTTTAATCTCTTCCTAAATATTTTTATTTAACAACTTTTCAAGAACTCTTATTTGATTTATGTCTTGTTATAGTGGTATAGCTTATCAAGGATATATATATTTTTCAATAGTTGTGTGTGGTTATCATGCTTTTAAAATATTTTTGTATCTAATCATTACTTCTTATACTTTTACACATGAAGGACATCTGGTCAGGTTGTAGAATTCTTGTTTCAGAAGATAAGTAACTTCAAACTTGGTAGTGCTGTATTTATAGTCACACAAAATGTCTGAAGACTGACCTAGGTTTATTCTTATAAACGAAACATCTTTTTACCTGAATGATTCAAATATCTATTAAAATTGTACCGTGTACCTCAATCTGTAACTTATTAAATACTTTTTCATAGTTATTTGAGCCCCTTCCCTCACCCACCATATCTATAGTTCTGATATTAGAAGTTCTTAAAGCAGACACATTTAGACATGGATTCCATAGGAGGAAGGTAAATTTCTATTCCTTTTTCAGTGTTTACTTAAATGTCAGTGTTCTTTTGCTGAGGGATAGTCAGAAAATCCAGTACCCCCAAATGATATTTTAATTGATTATATTTGTTTAAATAAAATGAGCATTTGTCACTCTTCAAGCTGGTATAATGAGTACTTGGTAGCACTGTACTATTCTTCCAACTGTGTATATAAAGGTATGATTTACCAATTCTAAAAAGCAAACTTCACTGAGATACGCATTGTAGAGAAAATATACTTTAATTTTACTATGCTAATGATCAGAATTTTGTTTGTGTTAGGATATAGTCACACTCAATTACAAGCATAAATAAAGGTTATACAATTTCCACCAATATTTTCTTTCAATGAATAATTTCAATAATATTATATAAAATGAATCTCTTTATATAAAAAGCCTGGTAACTCTAATGCTCTCTAGGATCAAATGCAGCTTAAACATACTTTTTAAAAGTTCTAGTTTAAAACAAATTCTTTCAAAGATATAGTTAAATTTTATGTGATTAAAATTATATAAAGCATAAAATCATCCTAGAACTATGACTACAGATTTTATTTTTAGTTCCATAATTTGAAACACCACATGAAAAGTTTTCAATGATATATTATTATCTACTAAGTCTTTCAAGGTATAAGCAGAAATCATTGTTATTTCACCTATATTTTAATTTTTATTATAAATACTATAAGAAACAAATATTGTAAATCAACTATACTTCAATAAAAAGTAATAAATAAATAAATACTCTAAGGAAGAATATTAGATGACACATTTCTCCCAAAAAAATCCTAGGGAAAGGATTAAACACAGTTAAAAAAATAGTAAAATCAATGAAACCATCTACTGACTCAATAGAAAATAGCACAATATTAAAACAAAGAAAGAAAAATAATGGTTTTTAACTTGCAGATATCACAATTCACAAAAGAATTATATATATATATATATATATATATATATATATATATTTTTTTTTTTTTTTTTTTTTAATATCAAAGGTCAGTTCAGTTCAGTTGCTCAGTCATGTCCAACCCTTTGCAACCCCATGGACTGCAGTACGCCAGGCTTCCCTGTCCATCACCAAACCAGGAGCTGCTTAAACTCATGCCCATCGAGTCGGTGATGCCATCCAACCATCTCATCCTCTGTCATCCTGTTCTTCTCCTGCCTTCAATCTTTCCCAGCATCAGGGTCTTTTCCAGTGAATCAGTTCTTTGCATCTTGTGGCCAAAGTATTGGAGCTTCAGCTTCAGCATCAGC
Source organism: Bos indicus x Bos taurus (assembly GCF_003369695.1). Lineage (NCBI taxonomy): Eukaryota > Metazoa > Chordata > Mammalia > Artiodactyla > Bovidae > Bos > Bos indicus x Bos taurus. The sequence goes on from NC_040077.1 coordinate 55,671,189, forward strand.
CCTTCCAATGAATATTCAGAACTGATTTCCTTTAGGATTGACTGGTTTGATTTCCTTGCAGTCCAAGAGATTCTCAAGAGTCTTCTCCAACACCACAGTTTGAAAGCATGAATTTTTTGGTGCTCAGCTTTCTTTAAGGCCAACTCTCACATCCATACTTGACTACTGGATAAACCATAGCTTTGATTAGACCAACTTTGTGGACAAAGGAATGTCTCTGCTTTTTAATATGCTGTCTTTTTTGATCATAATTTTTCTTCCAAGGAACAAGCATCTTTTAATTTCATGGCTGCAGTCACCATCTGCAGTGATTTTGGAACCAAAAATAAAGTCTGACATTGTTTCCATTTTGTCCCCATCTATTTGCCATGAAGTGATGGGACCAGATGCCATGATCTTAGTTTTTCAAATGTTGAGTTTTAAGCCAGGTTTTTCACTGTCCTCTTTCACTTTCAAGAGGCTCTTTAGTTCCTCTTTTTTTCTGCCGTAAGGGTGGTGTCATCTGCATATCTGAGGTTATTGATATTTCTCCCAGCAATTAAGTTAAATAAGCAGGATGACAATATACAGCCTTGACATACTCCTTTCCTGATTTGGGTCTAGTCTGTTATTCCATGTCCAGTTCTAACTGTCACTTCTTGACCTACATACAGATTTCTCAGGTGGCAGGTCAGGTGGTCTGGTATTCCCATCTCTTGAAGATTTTCCCACAGTTTGTTGTGATCCACAGAGTCAAAGGCTTTGGCATAGTCAATAAAGCAGAATTAAATATTTTACTGGAACTCTCTTGCTTTTTCTATAGTCACTTTTATGTACATTCTTCCTTTTGTAGTAAAATAATTATTTTACCTTTTATTTCAGTTTTAAAAATGTGTATATTGTCATTGTGATAAATAGTTAAGAAAAAAATATTTAAAAGATGGTAATGACAACCCTGTATGCGAGACAGCAAAAGAGACACAGATGTATAGAACAGTCTTTTGGACTCTGTGGGAGAGGGCGAAGGTAGGATGATTTGGGGGAATGGCATGGAAACATGTATAATATCATATATGGAATGAATCGCCAGTCCAGGTTCGATGCATGATACTGGATGCTTGGGGCTGGTGCACTGAGATGACCCAGAGGGATGGTACGGGGAGGGAGGAGGGAGGGGGGTTCAGGATGGGGAACACATGTATACCTGTGGCGGATTCAATGTTGATGTATGGCAAAACCAATACAATATTGTAAAGTAATTAACCTCCAATTAAAATAAATAAATTTATATTTAATAATAAAAAATAAATAAATAAAAATATTTAGTCTTAAGGACCAATGTGTTTTTCTTAGCTCATTGGTTCTTGTGGGCACCTCGGAAGCTATAAAGTAAACTGGAACTTTCCCCATTATAGTTTTTCTCCTACTAAATGAAAAGAAGTCCTGAAGACAGAATGTTTTAATTTTTGGGAAATTTTATTAGAAAATAATAAGGTCTTGAAATATTATCAGATTTACAAATATGAGATTATATTTTTAAAGTACCTTGTTTTTAAGTGGAGCAAGATGAAGTATCAAATGATGAGCTTTATTTTTTAAAAGGTGTTGAAATACCAACTTAGAAACAAACTTAGTACTCAAGTAACTCTATTTTGGACAGAAAATTCCTAGGAAGTGGTTAGTGTTGACAGCCTCTGGATTCCCATAATCTCCCAAGTTTTTATTTTTGCTGCCCTCAAGGTCCCTATCAGCTTCCCTTGTGGCTCAGAGGGTAAAGCGTCTGCCTGCAATGCAGGAGACCAGGGTTCGATCCCTGGGTTGGGAAGATCCCCTGGCAACCCACTCCAGTACTCTTGCCTGGAAAATCCCATTTATGGAGAAGCCTGGGAGGCTACAGTCCACGGGGTCACAAAGAATCAGATGCTACTGAGCGACTTCACTTTACTTCAAGGTCCCTAGGGCTTCCCAGGTGGCGCTAATGGTAAAGATTCTGCCTGTTCAATCCAAGGGTCAGGAAGATCCCCTGGAGAAGGAAATAGCAACCCACTCCAGAATTTTTGCCTGGGAAATTCCATGGACAAAGGAGCCTGGTGGCCTACTGTCCATGGGGCTGCAGAGAGTCAAGATATGACTGAGCTACTGAGCAGCAGCAACTCCCTGGACCACTCATTGGTTTCTCTGCCTCCAAAGTGTCCTCTCTCCAAATATTCCTCTATGCTAACTGCTGCAGAGTAATAGTCCTAAAGCTCAAGTTCACTAACTTCCTTTTATGTAGATGAGTATGGTCGCTCTGAGATTTCAATGATAGTTATGTTTCTGAATAGTTATAAATTAGAGTCAGTGAAACACATGCTATCATGTGAACAAAAGTGCATTTGGAAAATCACTTGAATTTCAGTGCAAGTTTTACAAAATTCATGAAATTTAAAATGTGTATATTTTGATAGAAAAGTCATATCCATTTGTTATTTGGTAGTTATTTTTCTGGCTTCCCTGGTAGCTCAGAGGATAAAGCATCTGCCTGCAATGCTGGAGACCCAGTTTCGATCCCTGGGTTGGGAAGATCCCCTGGAGAACAAAATGGCAACCCACTCCAGTATTCTTGCCTGGAGCATCCCGTGGACAGAGGAGACTGGTGGGCTACAGTCCACGGGGTCGCAAAGAGTCGAACACAACTGAGCAACTTCACACAGTTATTTTTCTAAACAATTATTTCAGAGAATCAGGATCCAGTGATTTTTCTAAAATGCTTATTTAGAAATGTTCAATGAAAGTCTGTTCACTGCTATTGCAGCCATAACAAAATATTTTATTTTTTCTCTCTTTGCTTTTTCAGCAGTGTCTACAGAGCTGATTTTTTTTTTTTTTTTGGTCTTAGTAACACAACTAAGGGTGTGTGGACTAAGTCTAAGTGCTGTATTATTTGAGCTACAGAGACTTAAAAAAAAAATCTTACAAATTAATCAAGAGCTGGGAAGCATAAACAAAAGTAAAATAGCACAAAGATTAAAAATAGTTGAATTTTTAGAAAAAAGTTTAGAAATTCAAAAAAAATTATATTTAAGTGATACTTCTCTTCTTCAAAGAATCAAAAACTCATATATAAATTGATTGCAATCAAACATTATCTGGGTATATGAAATGCAGATAATCTGAAGAGATTTGTCAGTTTCCCCCCCATGTTATGAACAGCCTCAGTGATGTGAGTTATCTGCAAAAACTAAATGCTTTTCCTCATTCTAGTTGTGTGAACAATTCTAATATGACAGACATTCTGCTATGGTCATTAATACTACTAATGCTTTACTTATTGAATATTATATCAATCTAGGGACCATGTTAGGCCATTTTGTTCATTTCTTATTCTTCATAATATCTTTGTGAGATAGTGTGATCACTATAACTCCACTTTATAGATAAGGAAGCGGAGGTTTTAGAGAGATTCAAATTCACAGCTTTACTCAATAAAGTGTTGTCTGTTGAAAAAATTATTGGAATATAGTTGCTTTATAGTGTTGTGTTAGTTTCTACTGTACAGCAAAGTGAATCAGCTATGCATATACACATGTCCCCTCTTTTTTAAAATTTCCTTCCCCTTTAGGTCACCACAGAGCACTAAGTAGAGTTCTTTGTGCTCTACAGTTGTTGTTTACTTGCTAAGTTATGTCCAACTCTTTAGTGCCCCCACCAAATGTTTATGCATAGTCTCAGCAGTGTATATGTGTCAATCCCAATCTCCCAGTTCATCCCACAGTCCTTCTTCCTTGGTATCCATAGATTGGTTTTTCTGCATCTGTGTTTCTATTTCTGCTTTGTAAATAAGATTATCTAGACCAGTTTTACAGATTCCGCATATATGCATGAATATTTGTTTTTCTTGTTCTGACTTGCTTCACTCTGTATGACAGTCTCTAGCTCCATCCGTGTTTCTACAAATGACCCAATTTCATTCTTTTCTATGGCTGAGTAATATTCCGTTGTGTATATATACCATATCTTTTTTATGCATTTTTCCATTGATGGGTATTTAGCTTTTCTCCATGTCCTGACTATTGTAAATAGTGCTTTAATGAACATTGGGATACATGTCTTTTTGAATTACAGTTAAGTGATATCTTAATATCTTTTAGTGCCAATAGAAAGGTCATAAACTCAGTTTCTACTAAGAAGAAGCAAATATTGTTAATGAGTAAAGTAATGAAGTAACGGCTATAAAATAATCCAAAGAAGGAGGGATGTGGCAAAACTGGATAGTGACATTTTTGTCCAAAGGGAGATAAATAGCAGCTCTAGTCTAGCTGATGGTTGTTTTGGAAATAATTCAGGTTCTTAGTTTCCAGAAATTTTAAAGATAAAACATAAATCTAAGTTTTCAAACTGTTGCTCAATTTTTAAGTTTTAGAAACAAGTTAAAAATACATACAGATTTAAAAAAATGATATTTGTAAACTGAATCCAGCATCTAGAAGGAGACATAATAAATTCTATTGTACCATTCATTTCATTTCAAATGACTCTTCTGAAAAGAGGGCTTTCCTTGTGGCTTAAACAGTAAAGAATCTGCCTGCAATGCAGGAGACCCAGGTTCAATCCCTGGGTTAGGAAGATCCCCTGGAGAAGGGAATAGCTACCCACTCCACTATCCTTGGAGAAGGCAATGGCAACCCACTCCAGTACTCTTGCCTGGAAAATCTCAGGGAAGGAGGAGCCTGGTCGGCTGCAGTCCATGGGGTCGCTAAGAGTCAGACACGACTGAGCGACTTGACTTTCACTTTTCACTTTCATGCATTGGAGAAGGAAATGGCAACCCACTCCAGTGTTCTTGCCTGGAGAGTCCCAGGGACGGAGGAGCCTGGTGGGGTGCTGTCTATGGGGTTGCACAGAGTCGGACACGACTGAAGTGACTTAGCAGTAGCAGTAGCAGCAGCAAGTTAATTCTAAATGTAGTTGGTACAAAATGATTTCCTCATCAAAATACCCCTTTAAAATATTTTGCTGTGAGTGAAAAAAGAAACTATAGCAGTTTTGTGCAGTTTAAAAATAGTGTTTTCTGACATATCTACTTATTTACTTATTTACACCATTTCTATTGGTAAATATTTTATTTAAAAAAGGGTTGCCTCTAAAGGAAAGCTTCCAATTGAATTCTCTTTCTTTCACAGCTGTATTGTCAAGAATTGAATAAACTTAGTGCCTTGAAAATATCTGTTGGCAAAGAGGACATAGCTACTGGAGCAGAAGTACACATATAAGGAACATTTTTACTCCTTTTCAATCAGCTGGTGAACTTTCCAAGAGAGAGTGTGTATGCGTGTGTGATGGTCCTGCCTCTGTGAGCACACTTACACCCCAATTTAATTAGTTGATCTGTGAGTGAACCCAAGATTGAATTCTGTTACTGCCACAACTGAGACAAGCCAATCTGATGAACCACACTGAGTGAGCAGCCAAGAAGTGGCATTTCATAAAATGACTCCTTTAAATAATTTCCCTCTCATTGACAGCAAAACAATTACCTTCATTACCTTTCTTTAAATGTTTATTATAAAGAAAAAGAGGTCTCTTTTTTTATTGCTTTAGATTGCAAAATTACTCCTTAGATAATTTTCAGAGAACTCAAGTTGGTTTGAAATATTCAAGTCATATAATTTCCAGATTGTGCATAATGTTTTATAAGCTTTTGAAAAGATATTTAGAGTTGATTTTCTGTGTGACAAGGATGAGGCAGCCTCTCAAATACCAGCATTATTGACATTTATTTTAGCATAGATCATTAAAAATCAAGGTTAAAAGTATTTTTAATTTGTTTTTAATACATATTGAAATAAAATGATAAATATAGCATTGCCTTTCATTGGCTTCATCACAAGATGTTATCATAATCTATGGTAAGCATGATAATATCATAAGATTAGCAATAATGTTTGAAAATGTGGTTGGCATTCAGAATTTGTGCTGATAATTAAAAACTCTACCTCTGGGTAGATTTAACAGTACAAAGAAAAAGATTTTCTTATTATATCATGATTTTCAAGTAATCCTTTAAAAAAGCTGAACTGAGTAGCTTTAACTATGTAAATGGCCTTGGTATACAAAAATCAAATTTTTATGTCAACTTGGTAGAAATTATTGAAAACCTAACAATATTAAAGCATTCTTGGATTCACTAATATTTTCTGCTCATATATTCCCTTCCATTTTTCTGGACTTTGGGACCTAAGTTGGTTTGCCTTTTTTAATGCTTTTCCAACAGATATATACCAACCACACATAATTCATTCCATTCAAGCTACTCTAGTATTCTTGCCTGGGTAATCTCATGGACACAGGAGTCTGACAGGCTACAGTCCATTGGGTTGCAAAAGAGTTAGCAACTAAATGACTTAGCAGCTAAACAACAACAACAAATAATCCAGAGGTTCCAACTTGAAAATTTGGAGTCCAGATATGTATGAGTTTGAAGTTGTGCTTCTTTATTAGTAATAGTTATTTCCAGTTATATGATTTCAGGAAAGTTAATTGATCTTGTAAGACCTGAACATCTTTGCAAAGTGGCTTCTGGTACCCACTCCCTAGTTCATTTGTTTATGGAAATTAAATACATAGAAATGTTCACCTACTCATCACACCCAGCATTTAGCGATTACAATATTCACAAAGGAGGGTCTCTTATTATTTTGGTATACAAATACAACCATTAGTCTTTTGTATTTTGATTATGTGAAGCACTTTTGCCACTTCTCAGTTTTCTTTCATCTACATCACTAGTATATCTATAATTTTAGAATTTCTGCATTTATATAGACTTTAGATGGAATTATCCAATGTACCAGATTGCTTACACTCAGCTATCTGCCCTTTGGCAGCTACACATGTGGGATAGTTTACAATGTTCTACCTGGTTGTAAAGATCTCAGTTTTTATTTGTTGTTGGAATCTTACTATGAGCAACTAAAGTGATCTCTTCTTTAGTAGAAGAGCTGTGTAAGTATGTATGTGTATGTGTGTGCACACATGAGTACATACATGTATGCCCAAATGCATGTGTGTTTGCACAAGCGCTCATAGGCAGGCTTCCTGCAGAAAGCTTTGAAATCTATGCCATTTGCTCCATAAAAACCAAAAGATAACAGATGTCTAGTGTCCATATGCCTTTGGAGTTGAACAATTAGAGGAAGTCCTGTTCCCTGCATGCTATATCTGCACTAAACAGATTTCTCCAGTGCAATTAAAATGTGATTTATCACTTTTTAACAAAAGATTAAAGAAGACTTCACTAGAAAGAAATTAATGTGCTGATATAAGCTGCTTGATCTACTTGTGCTTTACTTATACTCTAAAGAGCTACTCCTAGAAGGAAAACAATAATATATTAAGGGCTTTTTCTGTCAAAGAATAAATTACAGATATTTAGTGAGTGCTGATTACAGGTGAGACACTGTGTTAAATGCTGTACTTAAGCAAGCCCTTTGGCACTAAATTTTTTAAAAGTGAGTTTTAGAATTTAATATTTTGCAATTGCAGTATATTTGGAGAGATTACTATTTTCAGAGTCCCTTGGATTTATATTTTTACCCAAAATCAAATGATCCTTAATTTTTTAAATGGCCTTTGATCATTTAGGAACTGACCAGCTAAATAAGTTCTTAATGAGACCTATTTTAAGGGCTATTGAAAATATCAATTAGTAGCCTTACTGAATTCATAGATGAGGAGAATATCATGTTAAACATGTTAGATTTTTTTTTTTCTTAATTATCATGGAGTGCTGAGGTCTGAGGATATCAGCTAGGATGGGATTTCATTACAGAGTTGGAGTAATAGCCTGAATAGAATCAGTAGAGAAGTCTGAGGATAAGTGATTGGTAAACAGTAGTTCTAAAAATACTCTAGGATATATTTAATGTATCTGTTACTATGCTTTCTTATAATACCTGAATAAAAATAAAACAGTACCACATGACACTGTACAGTAATCAAGTAGAAATTCACAGTAACTGATTTGAAAGAAGCATTATAGCGTTTACAAGAATGAGTATAGGATATAATTGAATAGAGATATTCAAATAATAATAAATAATTATTTCCTTGTGTAAATGAATCCATGTATGATATTTTATTTTCTGATCATACCAAAATATTTTTGCAAACAGTTAAGATAGCAAATACTATGAATGAGATATCTAAGAAGTAGAGAGATATTTCAGATTATGGCAGAAAGTGAAGAAGAATTAAAGAGCCTCTTGATGAAAGTGAAAGAGGAGAGTGACAAAGTTGGCTTAAAGCTCAACATTCAGAAAACTAAGATCATGACATCTGGTCCCATCACTTCATGGCAAATAGATGAGGAAACAGTGGAAACAGTGGCTGACTTTATTTTTCTGGGCTCTAAAATCACTGCAGATGGTGATTGCAGCCATGAAATTAAAAGTCTCTTACTCCTTGGAAGGAAAGTTATGACCAACCTAGACACCATATTAAAAAGCAGAGACACTACTTTGTCAACCAAGGTCTGTCTAGTCAAGGCTATCAAAAACACTGGTTTTTCCAGTGGTCATATATGGATGTGAAAGTTGGACTATAAGGAAAGCTGAGTGCCAAAGTATTGATGCTTTGAACTGTGGTGTTGGAGAAGACTCTTGAGAGTCCCTTGGACTGCAATGAGATCCAACCAGTCCATTCTAAAGGAGATCAATCCTGGGTGATCATTGGAAGGACTGATTTTGAAGCTGAAACTCCAATACTTTGAGCACCTGATGTGAGGAGCTGATTCATTTGAAAAGACCCTAATGCTGGGAAAGATTGAGGGCAGGAGGAGAAGGGGACAACAGAGGATGAGATGGTTGGATGGTATCATTGACTCAATGGACATGGGTTTGGCTGGACTCTGGGAGTTGGTGATGGACAGAGAGGCCTGGTGTGCTGCAGTTCATGGAGTCACAGAGTCGAGCACGACTGAGTGACTGAACTGAATCTCCTAGTATATTTGAATATGGATTTATAATTCTAAAGAGGTTTTCATGTTTATCTTTCTTGATTTTTCACAAAAAATATACGAAATACAAAGCACATTTTTATTATGACAGCCATTTCAAGGATAGAACAAAGAAGGCTCAATGAAGTTTCATTGTCTGCTCAAGGCCAGGCAATGAATTATCATTGTTATTCCTCCTAGATTTTCAACTTAAAATATTCAGCTGAGGAAACTATGATTCATTGAGAATTTATTATCTCACAACCATAGTTCCAGGCTAATTTAATTTGTTAAGTTGAAAATCACAAGTATAATTTATTTTTTTTCACTTTATAGACTGAAAAAAAAAGTTTGAGAACTACAGTAATATATTATTTGAACCAATTTATAATGATAAAACATTAAAATATGTCCATTTCCCCCCATATTTCCCAGGAAGGTGATATTATTTAGAAATTCAGCTTATCATGGAGAAAAAGAATAATTTTGAAATTTTATTATTAAAAGGACAATTACTTCCATCATTTTAAATTTAAATTTGTAAAATATGGGTAAGATGAATGAGACATTGTTATCTAACATTTCTAAAATTGTGTTAATGTTAGTTGCTCAGTCATGTCTGACTCTTTTGCAACCCCCTGGGCTGTAACCCACCAGGCTCCTCTGTCCATGGAATTCTCTAGGCAAGAACACTGGAGTGGGTAGCCATTGCCTTCTCCAGGGGAAAAATTAAGTGTAAGCCAACTACCAATTCATTACTTCAGTTAAATTTAATTCATTTTTCTTTCTCTTTATTCCTCCTTTTTCTCTTCCTCTTCCTTCTCCCTTTTGAAGTACTATCAGTTTAGTTCAGTCACTTAGTCATATCCAGTTCTTTGCAACCCCATGGACTGAAGCATGCCAGGTTCCCTGTACATCATCAACTCCAGGAGCTTGCTCAAACTCACGACTATCGAGTCGGTGATGCCATCCAATCACCTCATCCTCTGTCATCTCCTTCTTCCCCTGTCTTCAATCTTCCTCAGCATCAGGGTCTTTTCCAATGAATCAGTCCTTTGCATCAGGTGGCCAAAGTATCGGAGCTTCAGCTTCAGCATCAATCCTTCCAATGAATATTCAGGATTGATTTCCTTTAAGATGGACTGGTTGGATCTCCTTGCAGTCCAAGGGGCTCCAAAGAGTCTTCTCCAACACCATGGTTTGAAAGCAACAATTCTTTAGGACTCAATTGAAGTACCATCAGTTGACAGATATTTGCTTAAGAGATTTTGATAATCAGAGAAAAGGACAACTATTAGAGAAACTTTCAAAATGTTAGTATTTGATAATTATTATTTAGTTACTGAATTGAGTTTTAAAAATTTCATGAAAACAAAATATCTGAAAAAATAAATTACTATAGACATATTCACCAGAGAAGGCAATGGCACCCCACTCCAGTACTCTTGCCTGGAAAATCCTATGGACAGAGGAGCCTGGTAGGCTGCAGTCCATGGTGTCGTTAAGAGTCGGACACGACCGAGCGACTTCACTTTCTCTTTTCACTTTCATGCATTGGAGAAGGAAATGGCAACCCACTCCAGTGTTCTTGCCTGGAGAATCCCAGGGAAGGGGGAGCCTGGTGGGCTGCCGTCTATGGGGTCACACAGAGTCGGACACGACTGAAGTGACTTAGCATAGCATAGACATATTCTTCATTTTCTGTTGAAAGATTATCTCTGAACAAATTCCAGTGGTTGACTCTGTAATTGTATAAGATTAGAAGGTTGAGAAAAATGTATTATATAAAAAAACTGACAACTTTTAATTATCTTAAAAATGTTTATTGAGATCCCATTATGTGTCAGCTGCTATGCCTAGAAAGTGTAGGATTTTAATAATGTATCAAAGTACCTATTATCAATAATTGACTGGGAAGGAATGCATTGCCACTTTATATATATATATATTTAGGGGGCATATATTTATATATATTTAAGCATATACTTAAGGGAACCTTTTGCTAGACTGTTCTCAGTGAAGGGCCAACTTTAATCTCTCACTTCATGTGATCTGTCATTTACTATATGGTGTCTGAAGGCCTCTAGAGATGTATTTCTATAGGTCTTATTTCACAAGACAAAATATATACCAGGATCGCTTAACTCAGAATGAACTTCAATTCAACACAGACTTATTAACCTCAGGGTATGTTGTCAAAAACAAAGTCTAAATGTTCTCCATTTAGTGTATTACTTGATTTTTCAGCTAATATTGTCCCTAAGAACTTACTTTCACTAAAAGAGGATTTAAAAAAAAATGTAGCACACTCTGTTTTGTGCAGATATTCTCTCTAGAATCCGTTTGGTGGTTTGAGTGCCTTTGTTCTCATAAAAGTTTTAATAACCATCATCTGAACCTAATTTGATTGAGTGCATTCTTCAAGGTCCAAATCTAAACTAAACTCTAAAATTGAAATGACACAGAAAATACTGAGCAAATAAATTTCTCCCCCTTACTGATGCCTGAAAATAAATCATCAAGAAATGAGAAGACTGTGGCCGAGTTGTTTGGGGAGGGTTAAGGGTAGAAATGCTTTGTATCTATCTCTCTTTGACCAAAGGGTGCTCCTCAGACTGGAAAGAGTGTCCCGATGAATTTGCAGGACTTTTTTAAGGAGTGCACACAGAATGTGAGATGGGATGGGAACCAAGAAGGGAACATCTGTGCAGCCAATAACACCTGCTAACAGAAAGATCAACGGGCAGCTGGATGGCACAGGAAAATCGCACTTATTTTGAGAACAGATACTCTTGTCATTTCTTGAAATACTGAAAAACACACTTCTTAACTGTACCATAGTCCATTTAAGATGTAAAGAAAATGGTGTGGTTTAGGTTAAGAATTGAAATAGAATACAACTAAGTATGATCAAGATAAAAATAAGAAGAAATGGAAACCCCTAGTAAAAGTACATCACAGGAGATGTCTTCAATGTCTCATTTAAAAGAAAGGTAATTCTGCGAGAATTTGGTCTATTATATGTTTGATCTATTCAAATATGACAATATCTTAATTGTAAGCTTTGTTTCAGATAGTATCACATGCAGAAGCCTCTATTTTGGTAACCAATATTCTCTAGTGAGCTCTTATGATATACTCTTACTTTTAGAACTGATATCCTAACATATTTCGGCTCATAATAGATTATACCTGACAGTCTGCTCAAAGCTTTTCCTTCAAAAGACAGTCTCTTTGCCTTATAGTGGTTGTGGGTGAATCTTCACTATAGATGTTTTGCAGTTGTCTATAACTTTGTTAGATCAGTTGAAGCCGAGTTTTTGTCTGTCTTTAGAGTGTATCTGTATCCGTTCCAATTGAAAAATTTTTGCCTAAGTTCCTGGACAACAGCTGTATGGACTGAAAAACATTTACCTTATTAATGAATGTCTTTCTCAGCACAGTGTAGAACAAGGGAAATAAATGTGATGCATAAACTAGCAAGTCCCCAAGAGAATACTGTTTAGCCCCCAAAGGTCAGTTGGAAAGATTTAATGGTTTTTGTTGTTTTGTTGTTAGAAACACAGATGAACAAATCATAGTAAGGTCTAGTCTCTGGTCTGCCTTAATTATGTCACTTAGCTTTATTTATGTCCTACTTTATCCCTGATAGCTCAGTTGGTAAAGAATCCACCTGCAGTGCAGGAGACCCTGGTTAGTTTCCTGGGTTGGGAAGATCTGCTGGAGGAGGGATAGGATACCCACTCCAGCATTCTTGGGCTTCCCTTGTAGCTCAGCTGGTAAAGATTCCACCTACAGTGTGGGAGACCTGAGTTTGATCCCTGTGTTGGGAAGATCTGCTGGAGAAGGGAAAGGCTACACACTCCTGTATTCTGGCCTGGAGAATTCCATGGATTTTATAGTCCATGGGGTCACAAAGAGTTGGACAAGACTGAGCTACATTCACTTTTCACTTTCATCTCAAAAATCTAGAAGCCAGATGTGAATGCACTTGGTTTTTAACATGCCTCTAAGTACAAAAATGTAATTTAAAATATCTTGTGTGCTGAACATATTTTTAGGTATATCATAGTTATAAGGCTTGCGTAAGATCATTCTATTTTAAAATTAACTTAAAGTTAAAAATAGTTAAATACAGTATTTTTTGTATTTAATACCATCTAATATTTTAAATTTCAATAGTAAACATAATGACAATTTAGAATTTGTTTAAATACTCATAGTTAGTATATATAAGGCCACTGATCTACTATACAGGTACCAGAATGTGTGTTAGTAAATTTAGATCTTTATAATTCCAACAACACAAGAAATGACTCTGCACATGGACATCACCAGATGGTCAACACTGAAATCAGATTGATTATATTCTTTGCAGCCGAAGATGGAGAAGCTCTATACAGTCAGCAAAAACAAGACCACGAGCTGACTGGCTCAGATCATGAACTCCTTATTGCCAAATTCAGACTTAAATTGAAGAAAGTAGGGAAAACCACTAGACCATTCAGGTATGACCTAAATCAAATCCCTTATGATTATACAGTGGAAGTGAGAAATAGATTTAAGGGATTAGATCTGATAGATAGAATGCCTGAAAAGCAAAGGAGAAAAGGAAAGATATAAGCATTGGAATGCACAGTTCCAAAGAAAAGCAAGGAGAGATAAGAAAGTCTTCCTCAGCAATCAATGCAAAGAAATGAGGAAAACAACAGAATGGGAAAGACTACAGATCTCTTCAAGAAAATTAGAGGTACCAAGGGAATATTTCATGCAAAGATGGGCTCGATAAAGGACAGAAATGGTGTGGACCTAATAGAAGCAGAAGATATTAAGAAGAGGTGGCAAGAGTACACAGAACTGTACAAAGAAGATCTTCATGACCCAGGTAATCACAATGGTGTGATCACTGACCTAGAGCCAGACATCCTGGAATGTGAAGTCAAGTGGGCCTTAGAAAGCATCACTACGAACAAAGCTAGTGGAGGTGATGGAATTCCAGTTGAGCTATTTCAAATCCTGAAAGATGATGCTGTGAAAGTGCTGCACTCAATATGCCAGCAAATTTGGAAAACTCAGCAGTGCCCACAGGACTGGAAAAGGTCAGATTTCATTCCAATCCCAAAGAAAGGCAATGCCAAAGATTGCTCAAGCTACCGCACAATTGCACTCATCTCACATGCTAGTAAAGTAATGCTCAAAATTCTCCAAGCCAGGCTTCAGCAATACGTGAACCATGAACTTCCAGATGTTCAAGCTGGTTTTAGAAAAGGCAGAGGAACCAGAAATCAAATTGTCAACATCTGCTGGATCATTGAAAAAGCAAGACAGTTCCAGAAATATATCTATTTCTGCTTTATTGACTATGCCAAAGCCTTTGACTGTGTGGATCACAATAAACTGTGGAAAATTCTGAAAGAGATGGGAACATCAGACCACCTGACCTGCCTCTTGAGAAACCTATATGCAGGTCAGGAAGCAACAGTTAGATCTGGACATAAAACAACAGACTGGTTCCAAATAGTAAAAGGAGTACATCAGGCTGTATATTGTCACCCTGCTTATTTAACTTATATGCAGAGTACATCATGAGAAACTCTGGGCTGGAGGAAGCACAAGCTGGAATCAAAATTGCTGGGAGAAATATCAATAACCCCAGATATGCAGATGACACCACCCTTATGGCAGAAAGTGAAGAGGAACTAAAAAGCCTCTTGATGAAAGTGAAAGTGGAGAGTGACAAAGTTGGCTTAAAGCTCAACATTCAGAAAATGAAGATCATGGCATCTGGTCCCATCACTTCATGGCAAATAGATGGGGAAACAGTGGAAACAGTGTCAGACTTTATTTTTCTGGTCTCCAAAATCACTGCAGATGGTGATTGTAGCCATGAAATTAAAAGACGCTTACTCCTTGGAAGGAAAGTTATGACCAACCTAGATAGCATATTGAAAAGCAGAGACATTACTTTGCCAACAAAGGTCTGCCTAGTTAAGGATATGGTTTTTCCAGTGGTCATGTATGGATGTGAGAGTTGGACTGTGAAGAAAGCTGAGCACCGAAGAATTGATGCTTTTGAAGTGTGGTGTTGGAGAAGACTCTTGAGAGTCCCTTGGACTGAAAGGAGATCCAACCATTCCATTCTAAAGGAGATCAGTCCTGGGTGTTCATTGGAAGGACTGATGCTAAAGCTGAAACTCCAGTATTTTGGCCACCTCATGAGAAGAGTTGACTCATTGGAAAAGACTCTGATGCTGGGAGGGATTGCGGGCAGGAGGAGAAGGAGATGACAGAGGATGAGATGGCTGAATGGCATCACCGACTCGATGGACGTGAGTTTGAGTGAACTCTGGGAGTTGGTGATGGACAGGGAGGCCCAGCGTGCTGCAATTCATGGGGTCGCCAAGAGTTGGACATGACTGAGTGACTGAACTGAAATGAACTGAATGCATTTGAATACTCCCTTTTCATTTCTCCCACATTTGGAGGTACTACTGAATTTAATTCCTGTTGACTGTGTGATTTGATCTAAAAAAGACATCACAATGAAACTTTTCAAATATTGATAATAAATTAAATTTTCTGTTCCAAACATAACATTCTCCATGGCTGTATGTTTGCATTCTGCCAGTTAAGTCACTCAGTCGTTTCCGACTCTGTGATCCTATGGAGTATACAGTCCATGGTATTCTCCAGGCCAGAATATTGGAGTTGGTAGCATTTCATTTCCCCAGGGAATCTTCCCAATGCAGGGATCGAACCCAGGTCTCCCACATTGCAGGTGGATTCTTTACCATTAGGCCACAATGGAAGCCCAAGAATACTGGAGTGGGTACCCTATCCCTTCCCCAGTGGATCTTCCTGACCCAGGAATTGAACCAGGGTCTCCTACATTGCAGGCAGATTCTTTACCCACTGAGCTATCAGGGAAGCCCTAATTGTAGACAAAAGAAGCAAATAACACACAGGCATACAAATAACAAACAAAACACAAACAATAATATTCATTATTCTAGTTATAAACTCTTAACACTGTCCTCTGAGTGTACAATATTACAATCCATATATTCCACTTTATATTTTCCTCCAAACTGTTACTCCTTCTAAACTATGTTATTCCACACTGTCCTTTCTCTTTTTAACTTTCTTTTTATTTTCCTTCAATATCATTCCCTCTTATTTCAGTGGGGAAAATTAATACATTACAAAGGATCCTTCATATGAAACTCTCTCCCATTGATCACATCTATAGGACCTAGAATATTCTGCTTTTCTTTCCTGTACACTGGAACATACTTGATACATACCTGGTACACTGTCTATACTTCTATCTCAAGCCAGTTTCTTTCATTCTGCACTACTTTCCTTCTACTCTTGCCTATTTAAAAACAAGTTTCCCTCTTTTTATCCCATCATATTTTCTCTTTTATATATAATTTCCATAGGTTTTTAGCATGCAATAATCCCACCTCATATGTTAGCTATATATATATATATATATATATCTTGATGTCAATTACTGTTTTCTTTGCTTCACAGAAAAACTCATTACAAAAGTCTTCTCTCCTCTGAATCAATTCCTCTCATCTAGTTCTATCTTAAGCCACTTTAGTTATTCTTTCTCCCTTGCTTCTTCACCAACACCACTCTTACTAAGGTCAAATCAGTCAAATATGCTAAATTCAATCATCAATTTTTGTTTCATATCTTACTTGAACTCACATCATCATTTGTCACAGTTGATCAGTCTGTCCTTAAAAAGGTTTTTTCACTTCACATCAGGGATCCCACTCACTCCTGGTTCTGCTTCTACCTCACAAGCTTCACCTTCACAGCCTCCTGTATGTTCCTTCCTTGTATCATTGAACTGCAAACCTAGGAGCACCCCAGGCTCATCCTTCATTCACTTTTCTGTGTTTACATTCATTTCTTAGATGAACCCATCTAGTCTTGTGGCTTTAAATAGCATTTATACACAAATTCCTCCCAAATTGTGTCTTCTACCTGACCTCTCCCTTCAACTTCAGACTTGAATATACAACTATCTGGACACATCCTCTTGGATGTCTTTTAGCCATAAAAACTTAGTAAATTTGAACTGCTCAGATATTGTAGTTTCTCACAATATTGAGTCAAAATCCTTGATTCCTCTCTCTCACATCTACATCCAATAAGTCAGCAAATCATGCCAGATACAACTTCAAAATAGTAAGAATCCAACTACTTACCACCATCACCTGCAACTCTCATTGAAGACATCATTCTCTTTTTGCCTGCTTTTTGATTATAATAACCTCTAAATTTATCTCCTAAACTACACCCTTGTCCTGCTATTCTCATCATAAGAGTCAGAGTGATCACTTTTTTTTTACAGAAGTATATTATTTGTGTTTAAGTTTTATTTCTCTGTTCAAAACCTTCCAATGGCTTTCCATTTCATCCAGAATGAAAGCTAAATTTCTTCAAATAGCCTATTAATCTCCACATTATCTGGCTCTGATAACTCTCCTTCTCTGTATTTATCAGATATTATTTCATATTCTACTACTCCACTTAAACTGTGTTGGAGACACGAACATATTGAGATTCTTGATTTGTAATTGATTATTGACTAAATCTGACTGATCTAACAATTCTAGCTTATCTACTATCGTCCAAATATAATTGGGTTATTTTAGTTTGCCCCCCAACAATTAACATTATCTGAGATCAGAAATACAATTGAAGGAATTATATGTACAGTTCTTTTATCATTTATTCTTACTTTCAATCTTTATTTCTTTATAATCAGAATTTGCAGTCAAATCTCCTTATTTATCAACACAAGCCATTCACATATCCAATATATATCATGATGGACTGAATAATTCTAAGTTCTCCCAACTCAAGGTACACAGTCAAATTTATCCAATGTTTAAAAAGTGACTATTGACAGCTTCATAACATTTTATTTAATTATTTATTAAAATATGAATTTCATTAGAGAAAATTAAAATGTCTCTCTTGGTGCAGTTTGAGATGCCTTTGAAGAATTCTAATCTGGCATAAAACAGAGCTAGACTTAAACTTATTTCTGCCATGATTTATCAAATCTATAAAATCTATAAAAAAGAAATGTAGAATATTGAAACCATTGAATAAAGACTTTTTACATGTGTATAGTGAATATTAAAAAAAAATCTAGCATTTGTCACAATTTTATTTAGTTGGTAACAGTAAAGAAAGCAACTTACAGCAAGAAAAATTCACTGCCTATAACTTTTATAATTAATTCAAATTTATACGTTCACAAAACTTTTAATTTATTTATGGACTGAGTTTCTCAGCACAAGAAAAAGAGTAGGCATTTCTGAATTTGTTCACTTGTTTTTCTTTTAACCAATATTTATAACTCTTCTAGTTAGATGAAGCAATCTTATTTTTGTTTTCACTATTTTTCTATCAACACTAAGCTGATGGATTATTCTTCTTGATAAGCTAACCACAAAGGATTGGGAGATTTTTCTAAACAAAGAATGATACATTAAAAAAAAAAAAAAGAATGATACATATAGAGCAAATGAATCACTACTAACCATTGTAGGGCTGTTGGCCAAAATTTCTAATTGAGTTATTTTCTGTTGACCTAGTATAAGGACCCTTAACATAGATCTCTAGCATTAGAAAAGGCACCAGCAGTTGATTTGACTTGGCACTTAATTTGTATCCTTGTCTTGAATTATTTCATAAGATATCCTGATTATAAGAATCTCACCTCTTTCCACTGTCATATTATTACAGACACTGTAGGTCCCTACATGTCCCTTTGCCATTGTCACTTCAAAGAGCAGTGGCCCAACTTTGAACCATCAGCACTTGTACTTTTTTTGCCAGGTGTTTCCACTCAGAGCTCCAACTCCCTTGCTGCCTGGTGGTAGGTCAGACATGGCAGGGAATTAAGCCTTAAAGCTCTAACCTCAACCATAACGGATGGGAGGTACTATATAAATATTCCAGCTCCCTTTCCATTTAACTGAGATAGCTCTGAGGTGTGTTTTTTTATCCCAGTTTCTGAAGTTTCTTCAATAGGAGTCAACCCTAGTCACCTACCATGGGAGCTGGCTTCACAACACACTCCTCAGGGGCTACCTTCCTTTGCTTGTTCACGTCTCCATTCTCCTACTGGTGTTTTCCTTTCATTCCTTACTCCTGCCCTAATCCTTGCCCTAGGGTTTGTATCTGGGAAACCCAAAATAAGATACACCTACCAAAATGCATTGAAAAGATGCTAACACTGTGCACAGCTCAGAGTATTATACTACTATTATAATATTGGGAGGACAAGAAAACCTATATAGTTCCTATCAAATATAATCACATACTTACACCTTCCAGATTTTGAATCACTTACATGAAACACTTTGTTGTACTTTTTTTCAAACATTATGCAAAATGTCATATTAGGTTTTCAGTATTTAATTATTCTCAGTGAACTAGATTACAAAAGAATATATTAACTAAGTATTGGGATTACATGAGTTTTAGCCAGGTAGGAAAGGAGTGGAATTTGGTAGTGAAATAAAGAAGGCTAACACAGTGAGAAAGATATTCAGAGGGATTCAAATCACAGAAAACAATCCTATACATTGAGCCTCCAGAAATAGCAGCCCACTGTGCTCGAAGGATTGCTGTGAATATTGTTGCTGCTATTAGCCTTCAATTTGGACTATAATGGATTTTAGACTCTACAAGACTGCATCTGTTCCTAAGCATATCCACATGTTGAGAGAATATTGCCAGGTAGTCACTTAAAATATTGTGAAGTTTCATGTGACTCTATTTTCTCTGAAACTGTCTGTAAAATCACAGAAAAGCTTTATAAGACTGATAAAGATATAACGTGTGACTTTTGTTTGTTTGTTTTCTTTTTTAAGGTCTAGACAAATCCTTTTATCTTGTCTCAGAGGACTCTGAATTCAACTGGCTATGGCCCTTGGGTATTGTCTTCTAACATAAGATGTCAAGGCAAAGCATTGACATCCCCAGTCATTTTGACATTGATTTTATAGGACCAATACGTTTATTTATTTATTTATTTTTACTTGCAACACCAGAGAGTTGCTTTCTCTGACAGTGCCTCAAACAAGTACTGAGACCATATTTCTGTTCACCTTACCCTTTCTAGCAGTACCTGTCATAGAGTCTCCAAAGAGTAGGCACTCAGTAATGCTGCCAACTGACAAAGGCAAAATGCCCGTAGTCTTCCTATGGCTTACGACCTCCTGAAAGAAATGTAAGTCACTTTCATTCCACGTAATACAAAGCTGCCTATGAGCACTGATGGAAGAAAGGTTTGTAGCAGCTAAGTTTCAAGTGTATTTCTCTAGAAATCTCCTGGTCTGGAGCCCTCATTTCAAGAACATTTTTTAAAAATTGGCTTGTGAACAATATATTTTTCTTAAAATTTTATTTTCCCCTTTATTATTTAGGATGATTAAAAGCTTCTTCTTTGTGGAAATGAGAGCACTTCAGCAATTTCCACAGGATTGTATAAGGATTTCTGTTTGCACATGGAAAAACTCTAAGGCCCCACCCAAAGCCAAATTCCCTGCTCAATAGAATAAGCATGTGGAAAGAAAATGCCTTCTTCCCTCCTTGCTCCACCAGAAAGCAATTTGTTGGACTAAAAAGATAGCAGGACTTAGAAAACTAAGGTGTAAGTCTACCTCTTATCCACATTATGTACTTTTGGTCAAATTATTTTATCTCTTTGAATTTCGGTTTCCAAAGAATAATATCTGTCATCAAATACATGTTGCAAGGGTTAAAAATAAGGCATATGTGAGAGCATTTTCAGTGTCTTATCCATGATGGTAGCTCTGTGAACGGGACTGGTATGTGAAGTTCCATGGGCTCAAGTCCTCTGGACTTTGCACAACTTCTAGCTCATCCTGATCTTCCTGGCAGACACCTAGTCTCTCTTTATGTCATCATTCAAGCCTCACATTCTTAAGTTTTCCTGGAATCCCCCTGGCAGAGTTAAGCACCTTCATCTCCCTTTGAGAGCCCTGCTCATCTTGAGTCTCATTGTTTGTTTGCATCAATGATTTCCTACAGCTCTCTGAGCTCTTTGATAGCAGGAACTGTGTCTTTTTATCTATCTGGCTCTGGTTCATTATACATTGCTGTCCCCTAGTATGTACTATATGACTATCTGGTGGTTGAATGTACATCAAGCAGGTGAATAAAAATGACTAAAAATGTTTATAAACTGTACACTGAGATCATCATTCATCATTACATAGGTGGGATATGAACCCTTTTAGAAAGTCTAACTTGAATGGTGAAATTTTTCCTTCATAGAATGTCTTGGTAGAATGGCAAAGTTGTCCCTTTTTGTTTTATTTTTGGTGTCTGATAAGCTGACTGGGGGATGGAAAGAAAGAGAGAACCAGAATGACTACAAGTCGGAAGTAATGAACATCACCCTATTCTATGTCCTGGGTACCAGCAGAATGCATGACACTGAATAAATGCTAAATAGTATTTTTAAATGAATTGGCATCAGTCTTCTTTGTGACTCTGAGTAAATGCTACATTATATTTTAAAATCAATAAACTTCAGTCTGTTTACAAGAACTGAGATTTTGGATGGAATAGTCTGGTTATTTTGGAGAAGGCAATGGCGACCCACTCCAGAACTCCTGCCTGGAAAATCCCATGGAGGAAGGAGCCTGGTGGGCTGCAGTCCATGGGGTCGCGAAGAGTCAGACACGACTAAGCGACTTCACTTTCACTTTTCACTTTCATGCATTGGAGAAGGAAATGGCAACCCACTCCAGGTTCTTGCCTGAAGAATCCCAGGGACAGGGGAGCCTGGTGGGCTGCCGTCTATGGGGTTGCACAGAGTTGGACACGACTGAAGCGACTTAGCAGCAGCAACCGCAGCAGTCTGGTTATTTAGATGCTTTTTTTTTTTTTTTTAACATAATGTTTCTCTGAAATTCAGGTTGACAAATCTGCATTTCTGCCACCACAAGCCTGTATTTACCCTCAGTGGTATATAAGTGGTTGCTTATTTTCTGCAAACACTAATAATATCTTTAGACCACTTCAATAACTACCAGTAAGTCCCTTCTCATTTCCATACATACTATGTATCATTGGCAGCATCAGAGCCATCAGAGTGCAGAGCCAAGCAATCTTCTGTTGATTGATACTTTTGATAACACCCTGCTGTTTATTGAAAGAACTTTCATTGATTGACTGCTCCAGGTGTTTTCTGATGAAAAGATGGATTAAATAGGAGGGTTGGCTCATTGTTGGGTCCTTTTTATAGTGCTGGGTAATATGAAATCCTTATATGACCTACTTCTTATTTGTACAGACTTTTTCCTACTACTGCTTTTTTTTTTTTTCATTCTTAAAACAATTTCTATACATATAAACTTTTATTTATATGTAATGTATATTTGGTCATGGGCAAATGAGCTACTTCCCAAGTAGTTTAGTGATAAAGAAACTGCCAGTGTAGGAGCTGTAGGAGATACGGATTCAATCCCTGAGTTAGGAAGATCCTCTGGAGAAGGAAATGGCAACCTACTTCAGTATTCTTGCTTGGATAATCTCTTGGACAGAGGAGACTGGTAGGGTACAGTCCCTGGGGTCGCAAAGAGCCAGACACAACTGAGCATGCACATATATTTGGTTATAGATAAATATAGATTCATAAAATTATCTATATACATATAATACTATATAATAACCTTCAAATTTCCTTTTCTTATAAAAAGACCTGACTGAATTAGAGCAACACTAATGGCCTTTTTTAAAAAAGCTTAATTACCTATTTTAAAACCATATCACATTCTGAGGTACAAGGCATTAGGGCTTTGATGGTATGAATTGAGGGGGGAGGTACAAGATTCAGGCCATAAGAGGTTATATAAGGGATTATCACATTTTGGGGGAAGTACATGTAGAAGTGAAACATGATATCTGCAATTTATTTCAAATGGTATAGCAGGAAAAAAGTACTGCATGTCTATGTGTATGTATGTTTATTACCCACATTCACACAGACATACATATACATTTTCTTTCCACCTCTGTCTCTCTTTCCTCTCTCTCTCTCTCTCTACTTTCTAGCTCATCCTCCCTTCTCTCTAAGGACAACATTTTAACAATTGATGAATCTGCATAAAAAGGTAATCTTTTACCTTAAAATTTGAGAATTTTCAAAATAAGAATTGGAGGGGAACAAGAAATATAAGACATGATTCTATCCTGTAAGAATCTTACAATCTGGTTAAGAAAAGGAAGGGATACGTAGATGAGTCTCAAATAAAATGGTAAACGGTGAGATAATAGGTGCAGATTACACAAAGGAAAAGGAGGAAAAAGAATCTTTTATTCACTCTCCTCCTTTATCTGAGAACAGAGCTAATTACAGAGAAATTAAACTGCAACAACCAAATACGATAGTGTGGCAGAAATTTAGCATTTCTATGTGGTCATTACCAACATTTTTCATTTTATATATGTGATCAGTACACTAAGAGTACATCCTGAGAAACACTGGGCTGGAGGAAGCAGAAGTTGGAATCAGGATTGCTGGGAGAATATCAATAACCTCAGATATGCAGATGATACCACCCTTATGGCAGAAAGTGAAGAAGAATTAAAGAGCCTCTTGATGAAAGTGAAAGAGGAGAGTGACAAAGTTGGCTTAAAGTTCAACATTCAGAAAACTAAGATCATGGCATCTGGTCCCTTCACTTCATGGCAAATAGATGGGGAAACAGTGGCTGACTTTATTTTTCTGGGCTCCAAAATCACTGCATATGGTGATTGCAGCCATGAAATTAAAAGACACTAACTCCTTGGAAGGAAAGTTATGACCAACCTAGATAGCATATTAAAAAGCAGAGACATTACTTTGTCAACAAAAGTCCGTCTAGTCAAGGCTATGATTTTTCCAGTGGTCATGTATGGATGTGAGAGTTGGACTATAAAGAAAGCTGAGCACTGAAGAATTGATGCTTTTGAACTGTGGTGTTGGAGAAGACTCTTGAGAGTCCCTTGGACTTCAAGGAGATCCAACCAGTCCATCCTAAAGGAGATCAGTCCTGGGTGTTCATTGGAAGGACTGATGTTGAAGCTGAAACTCCAATACTTTGGTGGCCACCTGATGCAAAGAGCTGACTCATTTGAAAAGACCCTGATGCTGGTAAAGATTGAGGGTAGGAGGAGAAGGGGACAAAAGAGGATGAGATGGTTGGATAGCATCACCGACACAATGGACATGGGTTTTGGTGGACTCCGGGAGTTTTTGATGGACAGGGAGGCCTGGCGTGCTGCAGTTCATGGGGTTGCAAAGAGTTAGACACAACTGAGTGACTGAACTGAACTGAAGACTAAAAACACTTTTATGTAAAGTTCCTTAACATTTTGCTCGTTCTGGTGCTCATTTGACATATTTAGGCTCTATATTAGATAATGGAAATGTCCATACTGGGTGAAACTTGCTGTTTGTGGACATCCCTATTTTAATTTTTAGCTTCTAATAATAATACTTAATTCTTTTGATGTTAAGAGATTTTTTTTGAATGGAGGACTTCCCTGGTGGTTTAGAGGGTAAAGCATCTGCCTGCAATGCAGGAGACCAGGTTTGATCCCTGTGTCGGGAAGATGCCCTGGAGAAGGAAATGGCATCCCACTCCAGTATTCTTGCCTGGAAAATCCCATGGACAGAGGAGCCTGGTAGGCTACAGTCTATGGGGCCGCAAAGATTCGGACACGACTGAGCGACTAGGAGAGACTAGGACAGAGAGAGAATAATACTTAATTCTTTTGATGTTAAGAGATTTTTTTTAATGCCAGACATTCTAGTAAGAACGTCTCATTTTTTAATTGTTTGATCCTCAGAATAGGCATATAAAAATATTTTTTTCCTCCATCTTGCAGATGAGGTAATGGACCCATGGTAAGTTTAAATAACTTATTCACAATTAATAAGCAATAGAATCAGAATTTTAACTTAGTCTTTATTGTAAGCCCATTATTTAGTCAGGCTTGTTTACTGTAAGAACACAGACCCCTGAAAAAATGGTAACTAATGATGTTATTAATTATTAAATACAGAAATTCTCAAGAACATCCAAAACCCAAAGTTTAATAAGCATTCATAGAGACTAAAGCTGGATATGGATTTTGTTATCAGAACATTTTTTTTCAGGATAATTTTCCTTCTTTATCCCACTAACAATCCTGGTTTACAATCCCAAGAGAAATATATTTGATAAATTTTGGTTATTAGTTTATGTATAAGATATGTATTGGTTACTCTTGGGCCAACTCCTATTTTTGTGATTAAGGTGGTGATTAGGTAGAATTAGTGTGAGGTCACATAACATAAAGTATATCCATTTGCATCCATCCTCTATTGCAAGAACTATGGGAAGAAGATCACGATCAATTATGACTGTTAGAGTCTATTAAAACTCAGTGATTTTATAGGTTTTGTTCAGAGCTGTTTGTAAACTTTATCTTCACAATAAGAAGTACAATGATTGTGTTCTATTTCTACAAGGAAGGCTCATTGTCTACCCTAGTACTACCCAGGCTCATGCTCAGTTGCTCAGTCGTGTCCATCTCTTTGTGACCTCAGAGACTGTAGCCTACCAGGCTCGTCTGCCCATGGGATTTCCCAGGCATGGATACTGGGAATCCAAATGGATTGCCATTTCCTCCTCCAGGGATCTTACTGACCCAGAGTTTGAACGTGTATCTTCTGCATCTCCTGGCAGGTGGATTCTTTACCATTGAGCCATCAGGGTAGCCCAGTACTACCCATACTCTTATCACTGTTGTCACAACCAATCATGGATTATGTTAAAAATTTCACTGAGATTTACTGTAACTTTCCAGAAGCACTGTAACTAGAACTAATTATAGAATTCCACTTAAATTTTCCCATGTAAGAGTTATGTAGGAAGGGTAGTATTTTCCATTTTGTTTGTTTGTTTGTTTCTTTTTTTTTTTTTTAATACTCAGATTATGCCCTGCCTGTTTGGGCCACTGCAGCATATTGGGTTGATGTCCTCAGAGAATCATCTGTTCTGATTGTAGTCTCAAAAAACCATTTAGAATAAAGACAGGAATATGATAACACCTGTGTGAACCAATTGAATAATAAGAGTAGAGTCCAGCCTCCTGTCCAAAATAATTTATCTCTAAATGCATTATCTTAAGCTTGCTCATTTGAACATCCTATGACATTTTCCTGCCAAGCTCTAGGTTCTTGAGTTTTTCCTATAGTTTGTGCATATTGATTTAGTATTTCACTACTATTTTTAGTAAAAGCTTAGTATGATTTGCTAACTTGGAGATATTAATGTGGTGTTTCTCTCTTAACCATTTATCTCAAATGTAAAATAAGATTTATTCTGGAATGGATCCTATAGAGATTTTTATTTTTTATGTTTCATCTGGAGAAGTTTTTATTTATCTTTTTCCTTTGTCATTACTAAAACAGATCTTTATTCAGACACAAATGGTAAGTAGTTTTAAATATACAGTTTCACAAAATTCCTCATGAAAATCTTAACTCTATTATATCCATTGTTGGCCTTTTATTTGAAAAATGGATTTATATTTTCTCAAAGAGTTCTCAACATTATGCAGTTTAGAGCTAGTTTCTGGGATTATATGTGGGATTATGAGAACTTCATGGCAGATGGATGACCCTTCTTTGACTTTACCACCAGTACGTAGCACTGTGTTTGCACATTACTGAGGCTCCACAAGCATTTATTCCATTGAAGTTGTATTGTGCCTCTTAGCAGCATCTTAGTTTTTCTTCTGTAACCTAAATTTTTCTATTAATATTTGGATTCATTAGCTTATTTAGCATGGAAGTGAGGTTCATCAACTATACCTACCCTCCGCCCACCCATCAGAAATCAGAATTATTTGGCAAAAACTTATCCCTACAGCAAACTGACATGTATAACTTGAAAATCACATCTTAAATTACACTGTTTCCTATCATTATTCCCAAAACCTCAATTAAAAATAAATAGTATCACGTGAAATAAGAACTGTGGAACAGTGGAAAGAGAAAATCATGTTTCAGTTGAATTTCTTCTGTATACTGAACAACAGTATAGCTCATTTAATTCATCAAAATGCATTCTTAATCAGGCATGATTTTTATATTTTCTCTGGTGAAGAAGCTGAGGCTTATAAGTTAAGTAACTTCCTCAGAATCAAATAGTTACTTGGATCAGAGTTGAAATTAATTGATCCTGGACAAATATTAGTTGGGTATTTTGGGGTGAAAATTCATACTTAATGATATTAGTCAGATACTTAAAAATTAGAAGTAATTTATATCTAATTGACTGTAGGCTTATTCCATAAAGATTATAGTCCTCGTTTTTTTTTCAACTTTTTAAAAAATTGAAATATAGTTAATTTACAATGTTGTGTTAGTTTAAAATGTACAGCAAAATAATTCAGTTATAGATCTATATTCTTTTTCAGATTCATTATAAGGTAATTATAATATATTGAATAAAGTTTCCTGTGCTATATAGTAGGTCTTTATTGTTTATTTTATATATATAGTATATATATATAATAGAATATATATATGTTAATCCCAAATTTCTTATTTCTTCCTCTGTCTCCCAACTATCCCCTTTGCTAACCATAAATCTGTTTTCTATGCCTGTGAGTATATTTCTGTTTTGTAAGTAATCCTTGCTTTTAAATTGCTTATAATCTAGTATTGGATTTTAAATACCTTGGGGAGTATATTTCATGATAAGTGAGATTATCTTTCACAAAGTTTGATAATATTTTCACAAAATTAATTTACCTAAACTCATTGCATTAACTTTAACCAGTTAACTTTCATAGTGATTATACTCAAATGAGCATTTATGTGCACACTGGTATAGGTTCTAACAGAAATGGAGAAATTTGTCTTTAGAAAGCTTCTCAGTACTCTTGATTAAAAGAGAGGGAAGGAAGAGAGGAAGAAGGGAAGGGAAGACAGAAAAAAAAAAAAAAACCCTCAGATTATGGGATTTTAGAGCATTAGTCTTTGCATGGTTACATAACATGGTCACATTAAAAAAAGTTTGTGAAGAAAGTGAAGAGGAACTCAAAAGCCTCTTGATGAAAGTGAAAGTGGAGAGTGACAAAGTTGGCTTAAAGCTCAGCATTCAGAAAACTAAGATCATGGCATCTGGTCCCATCACTTCATGGCAAATAGACGGGTAAACAGTGGAAACAGTGTCAGACTTTATTTTGGGGGGCTCCAAAATCACTGCAGATGGTGATTGCCGCCATGAAGTTAAAAGACGTTTACTCCTTGGAAGGAAAGTTATGACCAACCTAGACAGCATATTAAAACACAGAGACATTACTTTGCCAACAAAGGTCCGCCTAGTCAAGGACATGATTTTTCCAGTGGTCGTGTATGGATATGGGAGAAGGCGATGGCACCCCACTCCAGTACTCTTGCCTGGAAAATCCCAGAGATGGGGGAGCCTGGTAGACTACCGTCTATGGGGTCGCACGGATTCGGACATGACTGAAGTGACTTAGCAGCAGCAGCAGCAGCAGCATGTATGGATGT
Source organism: Bos indicus x Bos taurus (assembly GCF_003369695.1). Lineage (NCBI taxonomy): Eukaryota > Metazoa > Chordata > Mammalia > Artiodactyla > Bovidae > Bos > Bos indicus x Bos taurus. Next base: position 55,699,766 of record NC_040077.1, read on the forward strand.
GAGAGTTGGACTGTAAAGAAAGCTGAGCACCGAAGAATTGATGCTTTTGAACTGTGGTGTTGGAGAAGACTCTTGAGAGTCCCTTGGACTGCAAGGAGATCCAACCAGTCCATTCTAAAGGAGATCAGTCCTGGTTGTTCTTTGGAAGGACTGATGCTAAAGCTGAAACTCCAGTACTTTGGCCACCTCATGCAAAGAGTTGACTCATTGGAAAAGATCTTGATGCTGGGAGGGATTGGGAGCAGGAGGAGAAGGGGACAACAGAGGATGAGATGGCTGGATGGCATCACTGACTCTATGGATGTGAGTTTGAGTGAACTCCAAGTTGGTGATGGACAGGGAGGCCTGCTGCTGCTGCTGCTGCTAAGTTGCTTCAGTCGCGTCCGACTCTGTGCGACCCCTGAGACGGCAGCCCACCAGGCTTCCCCATCCCTGGGATTCTCCAGGCAAGAATACTGGAGTGGGTTGCCATTTCCTTCTCCAATGCATGAAAGTGAAAAGAGAAAGTGAAGTCACTCAGTCATGTCCGACTCTTAGCGACCCCATGGACTGCAGCCCACCAGGCTCCTCTGTCCATGGGATTTTCCGACGTGCTGCAATTCATGGGGTCGCAAAGAGTCGGACACGACTGAGCGACTGAAGTGAACTAGACAAATTCAGAAAAGGCTAATATTTACTGGGGCTACTGCTGCAGCAGGAAGGAGCAAAAACAAGGAACACATTTTCTTGCTCGTTTACTGAGGCAGGGATAATTGGCTCCTTATATGGAATGAGGGTAGGGATGGGTCTAGGGTTCAGGCTGGCAGGGTGGCTTAGGTGATCTGCTCACCCCCTTGGTGGTGCTGTGTGGTTTTCTTATCTTTTTGTATCTTGTTTATAATTTGCCCCAACTGCACATGTATGCAGTTATTTTTAGTCCCTTATAGTTTCTTTGTATTTTGTTGCTTAGGAGACATTTTCTAAGTGTGAGCACTGCAGCGAAGGGTCCAGGTCCCAGCCTTCTTACAAGGGTTATCATCTTTATTTACAAATATAGGAAAAACGATGAATAATGTACTTTTATCAATTAACCTTTCACAGTCTCTCAGCACATTAGGGCTCTACCTATAGTTATTTCAATGGTCCAAATACTCTGTAGAAACTCAAAAATACAGTTGTTATTGCTGTTACTTATCAGACAAAACTATTTTATATACTATAGAGACAACTGATTTTTTTTTTTTCTAAAGCTTTTCCTTCTATTTGGAAAAGCAAGATAGAAAGTCTAAATGCCATTTTTATATTAATATTTATAAGTCATAGTTAAAAATTCACACAATAAAAGCTATAAAGGTTTTAGTTTTTTAAGCTTAAAAAAAGAGAGAGAGAGAACTGGAAAACACTGGGAAGAAAACACTGGGAGGAAATTGAGCACAGCACATGTCCATAAATGAAGAGATCTGAAGTTTTATACCAAATCTTGCAATTACTTATCTGTATATGATCCTGGGCAAAAGCACTTTATCTCTCCAGGTCTTATAATTTAGTAATCCTACTATTCAAGGTGGAGAAAACATAATTTCATTAGTGTCACGCAGTGTATGTTCCTCGGTTCTTTGTCTCGTCACAACAAAGATTTGGAGCGACGGACATTAAAGCCCTCGGTGCGTCACAGCTCTCGGGTCTTGGACAAACTGTGCTACAGCTCTTAGGCAAATCAGTGTTACAGCTCTATTTTATTTAGAAGATAGCAGGAGACTGAGAGAGAGAGAGAGAGAGAGAGAGAGAAAGAGAGAGCGTTCGCATACGCGGGAGATGGAGTCCGAGAGAAAGCGCTTTGGCTCCTCCTTTTATATGTTTTTTCCTCCACCTGGGCCTGCCCTGTGCAAATTGGGCTTAGCCAGGAGTGCTGTTTGTTCTGCCTGAAGTTTTCACTCTGGTCCTTGGACCTTCCTTTGACCTTCCTTGTCTTTTAGCCACCGCCATTTTGGACTCCTTTTCCCTATTCTACCTACCTAACATTTAGGGTAGTACAGATACAACATTAACTCAGAGTTTATTTTTATTTGGTACAATTTACCACTGCATTTTTAACTTTATTTTATTTTTTTTGATAGCATCACTTGAAGTAAATGTTTGTCAACCATTACTCATTTCTGGTTAACAGACCCACTACTTAATATAATAGTTTGAAAGTGGCCTTGAGAAGGCCACTTCTCACATTCCCTATGAGGAGTTTAAGGCCATGTTTGAGCAAAGAGAGAATGTTTCTTTCTTCATGGTTGCTTCATTACTTTTCTCTGTCTCTCTCTCCTCCATACCTTTTATCTTTATCACTATCTCTATTTATCTTGCTCTCTCCTGACAAGCTTTTTCTGCTGCACTCATACATTCCTTAAACATAGCTAACCAGTTCCCTGAATGTATCTGTCATTCAAGCCAGAAGTCACTACGAGCTTCCTATGTCATATTTTAAAAATAAAATCAGAAAACCTGATTCACTCGCAACCAGCTTTTTGGATATCCAATGGCTAGCTAACCACCACTGGTCTAAAACAGGGAAAGGAGTCAGGGTTAGGAAGGACTACAGTGTAAAGGAAATTGGGCTATAGGAGCTAAATCTTGTGGGGGATGGACTTCTTCCTTGAAGAAAACAGAAGGAAAAAAATATCATGGACTGATTTAAACATTCCAAACTAAGTTTCCTAATCATAACATTCTGTATTTTGCTAAGAGTATCAGTGTTCATGGTGGACAATACAGTTTATTTAGGATATCCTGGTTACTGGTCAGTTGGATATTAAGTCATAAAGCCTTAAGTTAGCTCACTAGATCACTGAATCATTTTCATTCAGCTGCACAACTTTCATCTTTCTTTTATAAATATTTGAAAACACTTTTGCCTCACAATTTAATTTCTAAAGATGCAAAACCCAATTTTAGTGAGTATGTAAAAACTGTTATTTGGATAATTTACTTTATGGAATACAGATCTTCCTGGACTTATAAAGGGGTTATTTCACAATATCCATCAGAAACGCATTTAATATTGCTATCCTACCAATCATCATAGCTTAGCCTAGCCTGCCTTTAACAGTCTCTGAACTCTTTATTAGCCTAGAGTTGAGCAAAATCATCTAACACAAAGTCTTTTAAAAATAAGGTGTTGAATATCTTATGTGATTTATTGAACACTGTATGAAAAGTGCAATACAGAATGCCTAGATGGGTACAGAACGGCTGTAAAGTGTATTGGTCATTTCCTCTCGTGCTCATGTGATTGACTGGGGATGTGACTGACACCAGTGCCCAGCATCATTTGAGAGTCAGTATCACATACAGCTAGCCCAGGAAAAGATTAAAACTCAAATTTTGACGTACATTAGCACCCCCCCACCCCTGCCCCCGCTCACACACACACTTATCTACAAAGGATACATTCTAAGATTCTTACTGAATGATTAAAACTGGGGATAGTACTGAGCCCTTTATGTACCCTTTTACTGTCCTGATGAGTGGGTAACATACACAGCATGGAGTGCTGACAAAGGGATGATTCACCTCCCGGTTAGGACAGAGCAAAGCAGTGTGAGGTTTTATTACACTACTAAAAATGGTTCATCATTTAAAGCTTATGAATTATTTCTGAAATTTTCAATTTAATGTTTTTGAACCACAAATGACTATGGTAGCTGAAACCTCACAAAATGAAACCATGGATAAGGTGGGGATACTATGTGGCTTCTAGTCACTGATTATCACTTTCGTACTATTGAATTGTCAAAAAATCATAAGTTGAACTATAATAATTCAGGGATTATCTATATGCATATATATATATATATTTGAAAGTTTGATTGGCAGATGGAGATTGCATTTATTTATAATAATTCATTGCTTTTATTCATAATGGAATATGAACTTTGTTATTCTACTTGTGCTGTTTCCTGTGCAAAGCAAAATAAAGTTTGGGAGCTTTTATAGAGGAAATTAGTTATGTATGGATGTGAGAGTTGGACTGTAAAGAAAGCTAGGTGCCAAAGAATCGATGCTTTTGAACTGTGGTGTTGGAGAAGACTCTTGAGAGTCCCTTGGATTGCAAGGAGTTCCAACCATTCCATCCTAAATGAAATCAGTCCAGAATGTTCACTGGAAGGACTGATGTTGAAGCTGAAACTCCAGTACTTTGGCCACCTGATGTGAAGACCTGACTCATTTGAAAAGACCCTGATGCTGGGAAAGATTGAAGGTGGGCGGAGAAAGGGATGACAGAGGATGAGATGGTTGGATGGCATCACCGACTCAATGGACATGAATTTGAGTAAACTCTAGGAGTTGGTGATGGACAGGGAGGCCTGGCATGCTGCAGACTATGGGGTCACAAAGAGTCAGACATGACTGAGCAACTGAACTAAACTGAACTGATTGAAGAAATTATATATATTGTAATCTTAGCCTTCTGAATTTGCCAAGTATTGCTAAAAACCATTGATTACTCAAATAACTTTTCCTTTCATTTAAATAAAATAAAATTGATGTGTAGTAGTTGCATATATATTTTTAAAATTTCCAACTTTCCTAAGTAATAATTTCATAATACATTTGTTGTCTGTGGAATATTTTACTTCTTTTTCCTGTAGTTTTGATAGGTGTTTCAGTTACTATTTGTCTTAACTGTGAATATTTATCACATAAGAATTTTCCAGTAATAAATGTTAGAAAACTCCATTCAAATCAGCTTAAGCAGAAAAGATGAAATTTAATGACACAGATTTCTGAATAAACAAGTGGTGCTTCCTTTGGTGTGGCAGGATTTAGGGTTCTAAAATATGTCCTCAGGACCTCTGTTTTCTCCATTTGGTTTACTGAACAAATCTGGTTCACTGATACTCTAATTTCCAGTTAGTTGAACTGTTAATATCTATTAAATATTTTAAATTCACATTTAATGGTGGAGTATTCTCCTAAATAGTTTTTATGCACTCTGTCAAAGTTCCAAAAGAAAAAAAAAAATTAACCAGTAGGATTTATATAAATGTATATTTTTTTCCTAAGGAATTGGCATATACGGGTGTGGGTGCTAGCTAGTTAGATGAAAATGCTTAGGGCAGACAGTCAGGAAGGCAGGCTGGAAGCCTTGAACAAGGGCTGATGCTACAGTCTACATTTAAAATTTCTTCTTCAGGGAAGCTTTGGTTCTGCTTTTAAACTTTTCAATTGATTAAATCAAGCCCATCCGAATTGTTGAGAATAATCTTAGATGATAATTATATATACAAAACATCTTCTTAGTAACAGCTGAATTGGTGTTTGATTGAACTGGAGACTATCAGATCAGATCAGATCAGATCAGTTGCTCAGTCGTGTCCGACTCTTTGCGACCCCATGAATCGCAGCACACCAGGCCTCCCTGTCCATCACAGACTCCCAGAGTTCACTCAGACTCACATCCATCTAGTCAGTGATGCCATCCAGCCATCTCATCCTCTGTCGTTCCCTTCTCCTCTTGCCCCCAATCCCTCCCAGCATCAGGATCTTTTCCAATGAGTCAACTCTTTGTATGAGGTGGCCAAAGTACTGGAGTTTCAGCTTTAGCATCATTCCTTCCAAAGAAATCCCAGGGCTGATCTCCTTCAGAATGGACTGGTTGGATCTCCTTGCAGTCCAAGGGACTCTCAAGAGTCTTCTCCAACACCACAGTTCAAAAGCATCAATTCTTCGGCGCTCAGCCTTCTTCACAGTCCAACTCTCACATCCATACATGACCACAGGAAAAACCATAGCCTTGACTAGACGAACCTTTGTTGGCAAAGTAATGTCTCTGCTTTTGAATATGCTATCTAGGTTGGTCATAACTTTCCTTCCAAGGAGTAAGCGTCTTTTAATTTCATGGCTGCAGTCACCATCTGTAGTGATTTTGGAGCCCAGAAAAATAAAGTCTGACATTGTTTCCACTGTTTCCCCATCTATTTCCCATGACGTGATGGGACCAGATGCCATGATCTTCGTTTTCTGAATGTTAGCCTGTTAAATTGATATATTAAGTTGAATATTATAGACACTGATTTAGAAGAAAAATGTCATGAAGGTTGAGCAGCAGACAATAACCTAGGAAATTTTCTAATACAAGATTTACATAATTTTTTCTCTTTGAAAAACGAGTTGGCCTCCATGTTAGAAATTACTAAAATTGAGAAGAGATTACCATGATTGAATAGCCTGTGTGGCTGTGTTTAGTTATTTAGTTGTTTCTGACTCTTTGTGACCCTTTAGACTAGGCTGCCAGGCTCCTCTGTCCATGGGGATTTTCAGGCAAGAATACTGAAGTGGGTTGCCATTTCATTCTCCAGTGGATTGAACCTGAGTTTTCTGTCTCCTTCATCGCAGGCAGATTCTTTACCTTCTGAGCCATCGGGGAAGCCCCTTGAATAGCCTACTATTTTTAATTCTTTGAGTATGACACTAATAAGAATTTGTTAGTAGACATTGCTTCTATCAATTAATTACCCAATTAATTGATCTATCAATCAATCTTCTATCAATCTGCAATTACCCAAGCCGATCATCTCTGAGTATTTCTTCATAAGTTATGATGCATATTTATCTTCAATAATCTTGTTCCCCATTCCCTCTATAGGTAGAGATTAGATATTTTAGAATCCCCTGTTGTATTCCCAGAATCTTGAGCTCAGGAGATACCAAATGAGTGTATCTAGGAAGAAATAATGAATAGGGATGAGGAAGGAAAGCTGAATAAAAATATTTTGCCATTGTTAATAATGTTATAGTGAATAACTTAGTGCGTGTATTATCTCTTATTTGTGAAGATTCATCTTCAAGATGAATTTCTGGAACAAATATTGTTGGATGAAAGAGATTTTACATGCATATTTAATTTTGTTAGGTACTCCCCAAATTCCCACCACAGTGATTGCAGAAGTCGGAGATTTCAGCAAGACATCTAGATGATTATTGTGTACAATAAAACTTGAGAATCACTGTTTAGAACATGGATATTTACCTTTGGGAATATTAACTTTTTGTCCAAAAACACCTGTAGGAATACGTATCTGCTGGCCTACTTGTCAATTTGCACAGCCTGCGAAACTAGCTATGGATGGAGCCCCTAAAGGTCATCCCGGTCAAGAAACCCTAGTCTAAAAGCATCTAGCAATTATTACAATCCCTGTTTTGCCAGGGCTTTGGGCTTCCGTTGTGGCTCAGCTGGTAAAGAATCCATCTGCAATTCAGGAGACCTGGGTTTGATCCCTGGGTTGGGAAGATCCCCTGGAGAAGGGAAAGGCCACCCAGGGCAAGGCCAGTATTCTGGCCTGGATAATTCCATGGACTGTATAGTCCCTGGGGTCTCAAAGAGTCAGACGTGACTGAGCAACTTTCACTTTCCCTCATAGCTCATTTGGTAAAGAATCTGCCTGCAATGCAGGAGACCTAGGTTCAATCTCTGAGTCAGGAAGATTCCCTGGAGAAGGAACTGACAAACCACCCCAGTATTCTTGCCTGGAGAACCCCATGGGCAGAAGAACCTGGCAGCTACAGTCCATGGGATCACAAGAGTCAGACACGACTTAGCGACTAAACCACCACCGCCACTGTTTTGCCAACAAAACAAGAACAGTCCTTTCCCTTCATCAGCTTCCTTTAGCCTCTGAAGTCTTAGCCACACTTAGTCTACACTTGATCCTGCATTTCAATTTAAAACTAAACCAAGGCATTTGAATAATGTCACTTATAAAGAAGTTATTTTACAGGATGTTTGCCTTATTTTTCCAAGTATATATCTGCTTTTCACAGCTAGGAAAGTGAATATCAAAGAAATCTTTATTCTCTACATTGTGGTTTTATCTCTGTAACCATATGATTTTATCATCATTGCAATATTATCAAACATTTTATTCCAACAGCAGACTGAGACATGCATACATGTATAAACAATAAATAATATATTAAAAATTACTATGCTGCAGTTAAGCTTCATTTTCACCTTGCTGCTTTTTCCTCCATTTAGTAAGAATTTAAAATAGAAATTGACAGTTCAGCTAACTGGTAATTAGCATAGCAGTGAACCAGATTTGTTCAGCAGTCCACAGCTTCATGGATACTTACCTTAGCTGCTTCTGAGACAGCCATCTATGTTATTTCATCTCAGAAAAATGCTTTTATAAACCAGTAGGACACCCTAAGTGTGGAAATTAGGTTATACATCTCTGCATATTTCAAAGAACAACTTTTTGCATCTAATATATTACTGCAAATATTCTACTATTCCACATGAATCAGGTATATTGAGCATGAGCTTTTGAGTACTGACATCCTGCATTCTGACCCCTGAAGGAGACCTGAGATAGTGTTGCCCTTGGTCATGGAAAGTAATATGCCCAAATTGTAAAATCCTTTCCTCATATTAAATTCAATGACACCTTGCAATCTTGTGCTTGGCAGATTTCCTGAGAAAAATCTGAAGGCTCAGTATATTCCATAAATATATTTTGTGAAATTTGTTATAGAGCTAGAATGCTCCTCTCTTAATCACCCTTGTTTTCACCCAATTAACTGTCAAGTCCTGTTGATATAGACCCCAAAATACTCTTTGAAATTTCTCTCTTTTTTCCCATTTACCCCTGTGCTAATGCTTATCTACCATACTGATATCTCCTTATCTAATCTTCCAACATTTTGAGTCCATCTTCCTCACGGCACAGTATAGTCTTCAAATTCATGTTGATTATATAAATATCCTACTTTAAACAAAGAAACAAAACTTTGCTATATTCTGGAAGTAGATGGTCTAAACCCCTTAGAGATACATGCAAATGCTGTTATGATCTGGTATCTACAGGTAGGTAGAAATTAATATTGAGATTTCATTAAAACTGAAAATTGGCCAGATACAGGAATACCAGATCTTACCATGATCTACTATCACTACTCCCTTACTATGATCTAATATCACTACAAGTTCTCTAAAGAGAATTATGTACAAAAGAGGGCAAAGCAATAAAACTGAGGCCAAGCAATAATTTATTATTAACTAATGATTTAGGAGCAAAGAATTCCAATGGGCTATGCTGGATAATGTGGAAAACCAACTTATTTTCATACCCTACAATAGCCTTATCCATATTTTTTGCCCTTTTAACATGCTTTTAAGTCTGAGTTTTAGATTTTCTTTTCTATTATGAGGGGATGAATTCAGAGCTTATATAGATATATGTAGAGCGACAGAGAAACAATATAGGCAGATACATGGTTTAGTCGTGAGTATATAGTCCTGAATAAAGCAGATCTAGTCTTTTTCCTCTTGGAGATTTTAATCTACTTAGAAAACAGATCTTAAACTAACCATTGTATGTGTATATGTGTGTGTTGTGTGTGTGTTTGTGTGTATCTGTTTTGTGCAATTAAATAAGAAAGGATGTGACAAAAATACAGAATGCCATGAGGTTTTATCAGGCAGACATAACTGATACGTGAAAAATAGGAAAGATCTTTCATGGAAATTAACATTTAAGTTAAAAGCTAAAGCCAATTTTGGAATAGTGTGATAGAAATTATTTTCCAGACTTGGGGACAGGATATGTCCCCTGGAGAAAGGAAGAAATGGAGAAAGGAAGAAATTGTGTAGATTGTTTAATGAACTGAAAGATGGCCAAGTTATTTGAATTATATAGAAGAATACTATTAGATGTAGCTATTAAAACTGAGAAAGTATATCACCAGACAGCTGGAGAGATAGGTAGAGACTAAATTATCTGAGTGTTTGGGGCACTGTTGAGAATATGAAGTTTTATTCTGATTGTTATTAACAGTTGTATGGCGATTTTAATAATACATAATTTAACTTGAGAATGGGTGCTGTCATTGATACAGTCTATTAATGAGACTCTCGAAAAAACATGAGATGTTACAAGATAAGAAGAGAGTAGTATTCTGGAATTAGTATTCGAAGAGGCACTGATTTTAGATCTACTCCTGAGGTTCTTATAAGAAGCCCACATCTTCTGTGACTACTGGTAAAGGATGAGCTCAAGAGATGCTAAATTTCAGTAAAAGCAAAAAGGTAGAATTAACATTCAAAGTTTAGTCTTAGGATATTGGGCATTTTGTGATCATAGGAGATTCAGAGGGCAGGTCAGAAGTGTTTGGGTAGGAAGAGAGGATGTTGTATCTGTGGACAGATTTTAGGCTGCCCTGTACTTTAGGCAGAGACCTGTGTAAATAAGGGTGAGGATATTGAAAACTTACATCTGGAATATAGATGGGTTTATAAGGTTTCAATTACAGCTTGAGAAAAATGGCTGCCTGAAAGTCAAAATGTTAGGCCAAGTACATCATTATCTTTTAGGTGATTAGATGTGGTAGTTCCAGTTTAAGTGTAGTCATGTGTAAATGGTAGACGTGAATGAGTAAATATAAACCAAGTGTCAGGCAATGCCAATCCAGGGAAATAGGGTTAGTTATTTATCACATTGTGTCCCTATCCGTGTTAAACATTGATGAAATAGCTATGTAATAAAGATAAATAGAAATAATAATGGGGGCTTCAGAATCTGCCTGTAATGCAGGAGACCCAGATATATGGTTTGATCCCTGGGTCGGAAAGATCCCCTGGAGGAGGAAATGGCAACCCAGTCCAGTAATCTTGACTGGAGAATCCCATTGGAGTTGGAAAAGAGTCAGAGATGACCAAATGACTAAACAAAAACAATAATAATAATAATATGCAAATCTTTTTACTTTTCTTTTTTTTCCTTTCTTTGTTTACAGTGGCAAGCTTATTAGTTGCTGAATTAGCTTCTAGCTCTCGGAATATGGAAAGATGAAAAACAAATGGGAATTAAGCTTAAAAGATAAATTTGCTTGAAATAATTTTAAAAAAATGAGTTACAGGCAGGGTTAGGATAGGATGGAGATTGATAAGAGTTCATATTTGAATTTGTGAAAGTGTTTAGAGAGCTTGGAATTGGGAAGAACATTTGAAAATCTGTTGATATGTCCTGAGTAATATATTGAGTTTTTAAAAAATGAAGAAAGATGATTTAAAAAAAATTATTATCCATTATTAATATCTTTCTTTTCTGCTTTCATGGGAGATTACAGAAAAAAATTCAGATGCTTTCTATTTATATATCTATATATATTTATGCCATGTTGGGGGTTACATGAGGGTTACATGTGAACATTATAAAATGATTCCTTTACATAGAGTTGGCATTTCAATATGTTTTTCCTAAGACGGTATAAGTTTTGATTGTTCAGAATCTTTAGTACAAGAGTTATCTGAATCTTTAATATAAGACATTAAACAATGTAGTGTTTTACTTATGGTGCATTAGCTTCCAAGTACAGAAATACCCCACCAAAGCCACTCAAATGTACACAGATCTCCAAGAGGCTATGGTAACTCCCATGTGTTTACCTACCTGAGGACAGGAAATTAAAACAGACTCCTAGAGGATTTCTTGGCCAAAGACTGCATGGCTCCTTCCATCCTGTTTCTATCTTGTGACTCCTCTATATCTATGAACATGATCTAGCTATCCTCCTCTCTGTACCCCACCCCACCTCACCCCACCCCACCCTCCACCCATGTTGGCACAGATGCCCACTAGGTGAGCTCCATATTGTTTGGTATGGATTCAGGAGAGAAAGGGTCTTAGTGATTCAGCTTAGCCTATAATTTTATTTTGCTTGCATCAAATCTCCCCAAGGTGGTGGTAGGGGGATAGGGAAGGGATAATATTTCTGCATAGGGATGCCACTCTCAGGAACGCTAACTGAGTGGGACAGATTCAGGTAAATGAGGATGTTAATTGAGTAAGCCATGTTGACTGATATATCTAATTCATTAACACTTCCAGCAGAATTATTAGTGGGAGTGTTTCCAGAATATAGAGTAGCCAGCTGTATGTCAAGTTTAATTTCTGTGTGTTTATGTATGAACTGAAAACAAAATTCAAGAGAGATTTTTCAAACAATGAAAGCAAAAACCCCAACCAAGTAAAAATCAATAAATCACTGTCTTGAACAATCTTGGCTAAACAGAGAAAATAGTTTATGTATCTTCCACATCCCTTAAGTAGCAGGAGCTAATAGAAATTGAATTTAAACCTGTTACTCTGAAGACTCATTACTCTTTAATATTCACAATTGAATTTTAGAATTACAATGATAAATATTTAATACTTTAACTTTAATTCAGAGTATACTTTAATTACTCCATATAATGTAGAAAATCACTTTCTTGTTCAATTTCTGTAAACACAAGGGAAGAAAAATAAAGTATTAATATTGATGCTTTTTGGATAACATAGTTATTTTTAAAACAAGATCAAAAACTGATGTTTCTAGTGTAATTGTTGTTAAGAAAAATACATATATTTTTCCTGAAATGTGAAGATATGAAGTTCTCTAACACCTGATTAAAAACATGGAGAGTGTGTTAGGCCCTTATCAGAACAATGATTTTTTTTTTTTAATTTAGCAATATATGGCTTTTGAGTTTTATGCCTCATTCCCTTATTTATTTCTTAACCAAAATCTTGTTGTATAACCTCATTTTTAAACAGTTAAATGAATGATAGATAATTACATTGTGAGAACTCTAAAATTTTCTAAATTCCATCTTTAAGCTATAACCAAAATGTTAGCAGTAAGAATGATGACACAAAGCCGGAATTGACTATATAGTTAAAGGATATGGAAGGGGACTTCCCCAGTGATTCAGTGGCTAAGACCCTGTGCTTCCAATGCAGGGTGCCGGGTTTGATTCCTGGTCAGGGAACTAGTTTCCACATGCCACAACTAAGATTGAACACAGCCAAATGAATGAATGAATACTTAAGAAAAGGTTGCAGCTTTATTTAAAAAAAAAAAAAAAAAAAGATGCAGCTAGGACTCTGGTATGTTTAAATTCCCCTTTGTCATTTTGGATAAAGTACAAAAATATGGAAGAATCACTTAAAGCAGACATCACTTGAAAAACTAAACCTTATTTTTATCAGTTAAAGGGAAAAAAAAAGCACACCTTTTAAGACATCAGTATGTATAACAATTGCTTTTCTTTAAAACGTAAGGATGATTGGGGCCATAACTCTGTAAGCACAGTGCTCTGTCACTGTCGGTCAGTGCTCCCTTTGTGACTTTTGATTTATGTCTGGCAAGTTTACCAACAATACTCAAAGTTTCTTACTCTCCACAATTGTATAAAATACTTACATGTCTATAGTAAGATAGTCATCTAATCAACAGGGACATCAGATAAAATCAGTTTCCCATGTGAAATGAGATAAGGAAGCCAATATGACAAACTCCTATTTATTCCAGCTGTCAAATTACGATTAAGGAGTTGGATGAATAGTTCAAAGTTTGAAAGACATTTTCCTTTCCTTTATGAACTAATAGTTAAGCATACATTAGAGACAGTAGTTGGGATGTTGTTTCACTTTAATTTTTGTGTTAGTGGAAATTGAATAGAATGGCATTCAAAAAGGAAGTTAAGAACAAGAGAATAAAAATCTCAATTTAATTTCTTCTACTTTCTGGAGAATAAAGGAATAATTGATACCATAGGAAAGAACAGGGCAATAGGAAATGTGAGTATTGTAATCCCAAGAGAATGGGGTATAGGACAAATTTGGGAACGATCTCCACCAGCCACCATGAGTTTCATATGCAGACTGCTACAAAGGCAGCTCCGTGGCTGTACTAGAAGCAGCAGAGGATGCTTGGTTTTTGCGAGAGGAGATGCTGAAAGGATGACTGAAAACCCTGGAAATTAAGAGTTAAGTGTTCAGAAAACACTGAATAAGATGGGATAAAGGAGATTTCAAACCACCAACTGTGCTTCATTTTAGGGAATTTCTTGAATACAGCATAGGCTTACCATTGGTTTCTAAACCCAGAGGCATAAATAATAATGCATAAAGCTATTACATTTCAGTTCAAAAAGCAAAAAGTAATCTAATTATGAGAAAAATGAGGCAAACTCAAGATAGGGATATTGGAGATTTCTGTGGTGGTCCAGTGGTTAAGACTTTGCTTTCCAATACAGGGGTGTATGTTGGATGTGTGTCGAGGGGCTAAGATCCCCACATGCCTTATAGCCAAAAAAACAAAACATAAAACAGAAGCAATATTGTAACAAATTCAATAAAGACTTTAAAAATGGTCCACATCAAAATGTATTTTTTTAAAAAATAGAGATATTCTTCAAAACAATTCATGTTTACACTTTAGAAATAACAAAAAACAATGCAAGGCTAAATGATTATTCAAAATTAAAGGAGTCTAGAGAGAAGGACTAATACTGAAGCTGAAACTCCAATACTTTGGCCACCTCATGCGAAGAGTTGACTCATTGGAAAAGACCCTGATGCTGGGAGGGATTGGGAGCAGGAGGAGAAGGGGACGACAGAGGATGAGATGGCTGGATGGTATCACCGACTCAATGGACATGAGTTTGAGTGAACTCCGGGAGTTGGTGATGGACAGAGAGGTCTGACGTGCTGTGTCCATCGAGTTCATGGGGTCACAAAGAGTCAGACATGACTGAGCTACTGAACTGAGAGAGAAAAGACAATTAAGTGAAGTATATGATTTTGGATTGGATCCTAAATTATAGAAAAAGAAATTTTTACTGTATAGAACATTATTACTCAACAGGTTATATTTGAATAAAATCTACATATTGTATCAGTGTTAAATGCATCAATTTTGTTAGATGTACTATGGTTATAAAAGAGAATGTCCTGGTACTTAGGAGATGCACACTGAAATCTTAGTTGAGGAGGGCCATCATTTCTGCAATTTAGTGTCAAATTGTTCAGCTGGTACTAAAAATGCCCAGAGGAACAAAAGTTGAAAAACTGGTGAATCTAGGTGAAAGGTATACACATTTATTCTACAATCCTTACAACTTTTCTGTAAGTTTGAAATTATTTCAAAATAATTCATTAAAAACAAAAAACAAGACAAATCGTGTTATGGCTCTGACAAGCTTTTCATGTGGACTTGGAATCTATTTCATCTGTAAAATAGAAATAATCTGACCTTTCTATCTCACAAACATTTATTAAGATCAGTGAGATAATGGGATTTGTTCTTTATAGGAAAGAAAAGAGTGATTTTATCAAACCTTAGCTCTACTTTATCATGAATGAAATTTAGTTATGTTTCAGACAATTAAATCTGTAGCTTCTGTTTATAATTATAATAGTCATACATCAATTAAACAATGCCCTTGGAATGAATCTGTTCTCTGTAACAGTAGGAGATAATTTTAAACTAAAATTAAACTGTATTAAAACAAACAAAGAAACATCTACAGTCATAATGACAGTCATAATCATGTGACTATGGATGTTTATTGCTTGCAGATTTATGTTCTTCGTGCTGCTGTCCTGGAGAACACTTTCATTTCTTGAATTTCAATTATAAGTGAACTGAGCTTATCATAGTCAGTATTCTCAAAGCTGGGGGAGTTTAATTTGATGGAAGGACCTTCTTTTATATCACCACTCAGCACTGTTCTGCTTTGCGCTGGAAGTACAATGACAAAGTCTTCACTGTTTCTTCTAGCTCAATGCTATTTCACATACCCAAAGTCTTCTTGTTCTTTTGGTTTTATGTTTTCATTAAGACAGCAACATTTTGATGAATCATATATTTATACTTTTCTTTCACACTTTTCTTAAGCTTATTCAGAGTTGCCTCAACCAGTTTTATTATGTCCTGCAATTAAGATAAGAATCACTTGAATCATCCCTCCAATAATAGGTTAGTATCACTGAAAATCTTCTTGGACAAATTGTTTACATTTTTCCAACCTCCTTTATTATCATCAGGTTCATTTTTCCTCTATAACTAAACTTTTTTTTTTTTTTTTTCTGACAGAAATACCAAAAATCACTAGTAGTCTAACAAATACTAAACTCAATGACATCTTCTTGATTTGTATTCTTTTTTTTTTTTTTTTTTAATCTTTTTTTGTTTTGTGAAGTGACTGTCGCTCAGTCATGTTCTACTCTTTGCGACCCCATGGACTATACAGTCCATGGAATTCTCCAGGCCAGAATACTAGAGTGGGTAGCCATTCCCTTCTCCAAGGGTTCTTCCCAACCCAGGGATCAAACCCAGGTCTCCTGCACTGCAGGAAGATTCTTTACCAGCTGAGCCACCAGGGACACCCAACTGATCCAGCCAGCCACTCCAATTCTTTATCAGGGAACTTTTCTCCCTTAGGTCTCTATAAGAGTCTGTGTCTTTTACCAGGCTTTCCTGGTGGCTCAGATGGTAAAGTGCCTGCCTACAGTGCGGGAGACCCGGGTTTGATCCCTGGGTTGGGAATATCCTTTGGAGAAGGAAATGGCAACCCACTCCAGTACTCTTGCCTGGAAAATCCCATGGACAGAGGAGCCTGGTAGGCTACAGTCTATGGGGTCACAAAGAGTCCGACACAACTGAGCGACTTCACTTTCTTTCTTTCTCTAATCTTATTTGGTCTTCTTTCTTCAAAAATATGCCTCCAGGCTTCTTGTCTTGGTACTCTTCTCTTTTTGTCTTTTTAGGATCACATCTAATTAAGTCACCTCAGGGTGACTTGAGAGAAATTCTAATCTTGAGACTCATCTTTCCTATTCAGCCTCATGTAGATAGTTGGAACCCCCTTCTTCATGTCACTATACATAGTCTATATACAACATGCTAAACACAGGGGGCCAGAGCCTCCGACTCTCTGTGCCAAAGCTGAGCTACCTGCACAGCAGGATCTATCTGGTCTGTGAAATGGACCAGTTGGAAAAGAAAACTATAAAAGGACAGGCATTTTGGTATGAGGTGAGAAAGAGAGTTTTTATGATAAGAACAGTGGACAGTGTTCTATAGCAAGAAACAGATCAACTGTTAATCTTAATAGTAACTTAATTTAAGATGACCATGAACAAATTAAGAAGTGAAGAAAGAGAAGATGAAAGATGGAGGCAGGAAGAGATTGTGGTAAAGGTGAGAGAGAGGGAGAGAGAGAGGAAGGAAGGTAACTAATGAGCCATCATAGGAGTAGAAGTTTGAGTATTTAGCATGACAATAAAATGTATAATACGCCCCTTTATTTCTTCTTCACTGGAATAGAAATCTCTTTACCTGAATGGAATGTCCCTTGAAAAACATTTTTTAACCTATCATGATAGGTTTTTTTTTTTTTTCAGGAGAAATTAAGATGAAACTTATTTTATTTTTTAAATTATTGTGATAAATTGATCTTTCAAAATATTTGGGGGAATATATACTCATAATAAAATATGGCTCACATTACACATGAATTAATGTTTAAAAATTGATCACAGCTTCCCATAGCAAAAGAGCTAAATTAAAGCCTAAATAATATTCCTTAGTATTGAAAGATACCCCATACTGTGAGCTGATGCAATAGTGTTGATACAGGTAACTAAAAACTAATTCACCAAGTTTGCAAAATTGAATATTCTATACTCTAGGTAATCTTAATTTTGCTCAGTCACTGGAAATAAGATTATTCTGGAGATGGTTTTTAAATGAAGGCAAGATAGTCCTCCATTTAGGAACACAATTTACTCTCATGAGTAGATAATCTTGTTAAAATATTGTCAGGTTAATTGAAATTGATTTCTGTTTACTAAACATAGTGAATACTAATCAAATATTAGACACTGAGGTGTTAGAGGTATTTAAACCTTTGACACATGCTGTTAGTACTTCATAGAAGGACTTCTTATCTCAGACATCAACATTGCTTTTCAGCCTTTTCTTTGAAATATATAAAGAGAAAATGAAAGGAAATGGACTGCATTATCTTTATTAAATTTTGTCAGTTGGGGATATTTGGGAGAATTTGGGATTGGTTTGGGGGGTGATTATTTATTTTCATTGCTATAAATGGCACATTTGCTTGCATCATTGAGCTCCACATAATAGCTTTTATAGGAGACAGACATTACGAGGCAATTTGAAAAGCAGGTTGAAGATAAAGCCTGAGAGCTCACATGCCCTGGCCTGGTTACTTGGCTCACTTCTGAAGCTTATTCCAAATGGACTATACAGATCTCCTGTGGTACCAGCTCTATGAAGCTTAAAGAAACATTTCCCCTAATACAAAAATAAACCCACCATAATCATTCGTTTTGGGGAAATTTTACAGTTGTTAGTTAACCTGCTCCCTTATGCCCTGCAATATTCATTAGCAGATTTCCTTGTTTATGAGTGATATTATATGGAAATGGTTATGGGAAGCTAACAGATGTAACCACTGAAATAAATTAGAAGGAAAAGTTCTGTGTTTTACAGATGGTTCTATTGAATATGCTGCCCCCACCTTTCCACTTTAACATTTAGTTTTCTTTCAACAGAAAACTTTTCTTTACCGACTATGGGAATGTGGCCAAAGTGGAGCGATGTGACATGGATGGGATGAACAGAACAAGGATAATTGATTCTAAGACAGAGCAGCCAGCTGCACTGGCACTAGACCTAGTAAACAAATGGGTTTACTGGGTAGATCTTTACTTGGACTACGTGGAAGTCGTGGACTATCAAGGAAAAAACAGACATACGATCATCCAAGGCAGACAAGTAAGTACAGTTTGGTTGGAAAATGCAGCTAAGGTAATAAAATGAATGATCTCATCCTAGGAAGAAGACTGAAAATTGCAGTGTTGAAAATTTCTTATGAAGTCAAGCTGCAGTGGGTCATAAAAATTGATGTGTTTGCTATATAGAAGAATGTTCTTTTCATAGTGCACTCCATAATACATGATGGGGGAGGACTTGCTCTCCCTCCTTCCCTCTATTTAAAACAAAAAAACAAACAAAAAAAAAACAGCACACAAAACAAAAACCAACAGAAATAAATCAAAAACAGCCAACGCAACCAGAAATTCTATGATAGTAAGAAAGAAAAATGTTAGACTAGGACAGATGTTATGACCTACTTACTAAAAACTAATTTAAGTATTTCATTTGTAAAAACCTGAACTATCATTTGTCCTATGTGGCACTGAAGATATATATATATATCTAATATATATATATATGAGGAGGAAATGGCAACCCACTCCAGTGTTCTTGCCTGGAGAATCCCAGGGACAGCGGGGCCTGGTGGGCTGCCGTCTATGGGGTCACACAGAGTGAGACACGACTGAAGCGACTTAGCAGCATATATATATATATATATATATATAGAGAGAGAGAGAGAGAGAGAGAGAGCTAATAATGCAAATGGTGGCTCACAGAAGTGTTATTATTATTTTAATATGTTGGATTATTTATATTTTGCCTTCTGAAGTGTTTAAATATTTACTTCCCAGAATAAGAATTTTGTGAAAGGCACCAAGGTCACATTTTTTCTCATTTGTGTTTTTTTTCCTTTGCTGAATAAGTTTTTGTAAATAACATTCAGTTAAAATTGAAAAAGATCTCTAAGTGGAGATGTCTTATTCACTAGAATGCTTTTGAAATTCAATTTTATCTCACTGATCTTACTAATTTCATGTGAAATTCTCATTCTATAGAACTGCAGTAAGTGGCTTTCTTTGCTTTCTTCTATAATGCAAGGTACAAATGCTATGTAATTTTCATGTCAAGTTACTTTTCCTTTATAATCAGCATTTAACAATGAAATATTTTCACTTCCTTGGCAGATAAACAAATGCACTAATCTGATCTGGGTGTCTAAAAAAATGCATCCAATATTAAAAGTGAGGCCACTTATTTTTCTCTCACCTTCAACTGCCCTCAAAATCTTGATTTCTTTGGCCATCTTTAGTTATGACCTTAGAGCACCTAGTCTCTGAAATGATTATGATGTACCTTCTTTGGTATACATGTAATTGAGATTTCACACCATGAAACAGGATGAGGAATTCAAATGATCTTCCCCATGGCTACTTTTAAAAGGTTTTTTTCTTTTTTAATGTCTGAAGTTTTTAATTATCCATTTTTCCCCATTTCTATTGCCTGTGTTCTCCTGGTTCCCTAAACATATGTTTAGTCTGCCACTAAGTATTCCAACATAGATAAAATTTTGTAAGAATTTGTCCTGTAATCAGAATGGCCTGTATACCACATCTAGTTCCTCCCACCTCTGCTGGGGATAGTAAGCAGAGTAGCACTGTAGGTACTTTATGGTAAATAAATCCTTCTGAAGGCAAGCACGGAGGCAGAGAGTAAAATTTGATCTTTATCGTATGAACATGTTTTCTACCCTCATCAATTGCCACCTCTATAGTCATGCTTTCTCTCTTGGACTGTGGATTGGCAACTGAGTAGACAGCAATGTGGGTATGCCATGACCTCACACTTCCAGATGGTTGGTCCCACACTTAGAGCAAAGCATGGATAAAATAAATGGAAATTAATGGAAGACTTTAGCTTGTTTATAACTTTTATAGGAAAAATGTATTGCCCAAATCAAAATTGGGTTTTTTATATATATATATCATAGTCACTATATATGTGTATATATATGTGTATATATATATACACATATATATATACATCGTATTCACTATATATGTATATATATATACACATATATAGTGAATATGATGTCACTTATGCAGAAAATATTATTGATAAATACACACATTCCTTCCTTTATGACACGTGGTTTAGTAGCTAAGTCATGTCCAACTCTTGCGACCCCTGAACTATAGCCCCCAGGCTCCTCTCTGTCCATGGGATTCTCCAGGCAAGAATACTGGAGTGGGTTGCCATTTCCTTCTCCAGGGGATCTTCCCAACCCAGGAATCAAATCTGGGTCCCCTGCATTGCAGGTAGATGATTTACCAACTGAGCTATGAGGGAAGCCCTCCTATGACACTTACTGGGGACCTTATGACACTTACTGGGGACTAATACTAACATAAAAAGTGATTACTGAAGTTTTAACATAGAATGATTCTCTCCCTTAATTTCTAATTTGTTGCCTAGACATGAAGAATTAAAATATGTCCAAAAACAATATGAAAAACCAGTCTTCTTTTAGTCAACATCTTACATGAGAGGATCACAAATTATAATGAAGGGTCATGTAAGCTAGGAAGATAGCAAATCAAACGAACTAGCAAGATTTCCTAAGTACAAATGTTTGTGATTTTGTTCTATAATTTTTTTTAATAACAAATCATGGATAACTTCTCAAATTCTCTTAACTAAAAAAATCTATAATAAAAAGTGGACTGAAAGTGCAATATAATGCCAAAGAATACTGACAAATGCTTTTTCATCAAAATCTCTACAGCAATCAATTGACAGATCTACCATACCCTGGTCCAGAACCATTTTAAATTAAATATAATACAAGGAATTCCCAAAGGCCTTGCACCTAGCATGTGCCCTGTTGTATGAGAAAATCAGTATACTCATTCTTCCTTTGCTTTACTGGAAGCTTTCCATCAATTCAAGAAGTCTATTCTTACCCATAATCCCTAAGACATCTGCCAAGTAGGAAAGTTATGCTGTTAACTGTGAAGTGTCATGGAGAACAGTAAACACTGCTATTCTCATATCACAGAGTTTCATGTTCATTATAAATAGACTTTAGAAAGAATGCAATTTCTGAGTAGAGAATGCTGACATATTATTTATAATTGTTCTAAATATATGATTTCATTGTTTATTAATTTCCATGCTGGGAATAGTAGTGTAACCTGTATTTTTTTTAAATGGGATTTTCAAAGGTGCTTTCTCATCAGTCCTTTCATAGGCAAAACCAGGATTTTATAGATTATGTATATCCATGATTATATAAAAAAGTGGCCCACAAAAACATCTCAAATTGTATGTAACAATGCCATAAGCATATTATTGAATATGCTTGAAAGTTTGATTCTCACTAGCCTTTTAAAAGTAGCTACTGAAAATGTTTTCTTCATGAAACATGGGGTTCTTAAGGCAGGAATACTGAAGTGATTTGCCATTCCCTTCTGCAGGGGACCACATTTTGTCAGAATTCTCCACAATGACCGGTCCATCTTGGGTGGCCCTACACAACATGGCTCATGGTTTCACTGAGTTAAACAAGGCTGTGGTCCATGTGATCAGATTGATTAGTTTTCTATGATTGTGGTTTTCATTCTGTGTGCCCTCTGATAGATAATATAAGAGACTTACTGAAGCTTTCTGATGGGAGAGACTGACTGAGGGAAAAACTGGGTCTTGTTCTGATAGGCAGGGCCATGCTCAGTAAATCTTTAATCCAATTTTCTGTTGATGGGCTGAAGAAGCTGAAGTTGAATGGTTCTGTGAAGACCTACAAGACCTTCAGGAACTAATACCCCCAAAGATGTCCTTTTCATTATAGGGAACTGGAATGCAAAGTAGGAAGTGAAGAAATACCTGGAGTAACCAGCAAATTTGACCTTGGAGTACTGAATGAAGTAGGGCAAGGGCTAATAAGAATTTTGAGAAGAGAATACCCTGGTCATAGCAAACACACTTTTCCAACAACACAAGAGAATATGATACACATGGACATCACCAAATGGTCAACCAAAATCAGATTGATTATATTCTCTGCAGCCAAAGATGGAGATGCTCTATACAGTCAGCAAAAACCAGACTGGGAGTTGACTATGGCTCAAATCATGATCGCTTTATTGCCAAATTCAGACTTAAAATGAAGAAAGTAGAGAAAACCACTAGACCATTCAGGTATGACCTATATCAAATCCTTTACAATTATACAGTGAAAGTGGCAAACAGATTCAAGGGATTTGATCTGATAGACAGAGTGCCTGAAGAGCTGTGGACAGAGGTTCATGACATTGTACAGGAGGCAGTGATCAAGACCATCCCCAAGAAAAATAAATGTGAAAAGGCAAAATGGTTGTCAGATGAGGTCTTACAAACAGCAGTAAAAATGAAGAGAAATGAAAGGCAAAGGATAAAGGAAAGATAAACCTATTTGAATGCAAGGTCTAAAGAATAGCAAGGAGAGATAAGAAAGCCTTCCTCAGTGATCAATGCAAAGAAATAGAGGAAAACAATAGAATGGGAAAGACTAGAGATCTCTTCAAGAAAATTAAAGTTACCAAGGGAACATTTCATGAAAAGATAGGAACAATAAAGGACAGAAATGGCATGGACCTAACAGAAGCAGAAGATATTAAGAAGAGGTGGCAAGAATACATAGAAGAAGTATACAAAAAAGATCTTCATGACCAGGATAATCACGATGGTGTGATCAATCACCTAGAGCCAGACATCCTGGAATGTGAAGTCAAATGGGCCTTAGGAAGCATCACTATGAACAAAGCTAGTAGAGGTGATGGAATTCCAGTTAAGCTATTTCAAATCCTGAAAGATGATGCTGTGAAAGTGCTTTATTCAATATGCCAGCAAATTTGTAAAACTCTGCAGTGGCCACAGGACTGGAGAAGGTTAGCTTTCATTCCAATCCCAGAGAAAGACAATGCCAAGGAATGCTCAAACTACTACACAATGGCACTCATCTCACATGCTAGCAGAGGAGTGTTCAAAATCCTCCAAGCCAGGGTTCCACAGTATGTGAACCATGAACTTCCAGCTGGTCAATTGGTTTTAGAAAAGGCAGAGGAACCAGAGATCAAATTTCCAACATCTGTTGGATCATCAAAAAAGCAAGAGAGTTCCAAAAAGCATCCATTTCTGCTTTATTGACTATGCCAAAGCCTTTGACCATGTGGATCACAACAGACTGTGGAAAATTCTTCAAGAGTTGGGAATACCAGACCACCTGACCTACCTCTTGAGAAATATGTATGCAGGTCAGGAAGCAACAGTTAGAACAGGACATGGAACAGACTGGTTCCAAATCAGGAAAGGAGTATGTCAAGACTGTATATTGTTACCCTGCTTATTTAACTTACATGCAGAGTCCATCATGAGAAATGCCAGACTGGATGAAGCACAAGCTGGAATCAAGATTGTCGGAAGAAATATCAATAACCTCAGATACGCAGATTACACCATGCTTATGGCAGAAAGTGAAGAAGAACTAAAGAGCCTCTTGATGAAGGTGAAAGAGGAGAGTGAAAAGTTGGCTTAAAACTCAACATTCAGAAAACGAAGATTATGGCATCTGCTCCCATCTCTTAATGGCAAATAGATGGGGAAACAATGGAATCAGTGAGAGACTTTATTTTTAGGGCTTCAAAATCACTGCAGATGGTGACTGCAGCCATGAAATTAAAAGATGCTTGCTCCTTGGAAGAAAAGCTATGACCAACCTAGACATCACATTAAAAAGCAGAGACGTCACTTTGCCAAAAAGGTCCATCTAATCAAAGCTGCGGTTTTTCCAGTAGTCATGTATGGATGTGAGAGTTGGACTATAAAGAAAGCTGAGCACCAAAAAAATTGATGCTTTTGAACTGTGGTGTTGGAGAAGACTCTTGAGAGTCCCTTGGACTGCAAGGAAATATAACCAGTCCATCCTAAAGGAAATCAGTCCTGAACATTCATTGGAAGGACTGATGCTGAAACTCCAATACTTTCGCCACCTGATGCGAAGAACTGAGTCGTTTGAAGAGACCCTGACATTGGTAAAGATTGAAGGTGGGAGGAGAAGGGAATGACAGAGGATGAGATGGTTGGATGGCATCACCAGCTCTATGGACATGAGTTTGAGTAAGCTCTGGGAGTTGGTGATGGACAGAGAAGCCTGGTGTGCTGCAGTCCATGGGATTTCAAAGGACTGAGCAACTGAACTGAACTGAAAGAAACATGAATACAATTCTCCCCATACATTTTAAACTGCTTTGTCTACTACTGCATAATGTATTATTTTTATAGAAAAATTTATATTAGTGAAATGTTGAATTCTTTGAGAAAAAATAAATGATAATATGCTCACGACTCTCCTACTGTGGGGGTTTTCCACAGTAGTAAAAGCAATTTTTTTTTTCTTTCAAGTTGAAAGCAACATAATTAAAAAATCATAGTTATTTTTGCACCTTTTTATAGGTCAAACATCTGTATGGTATAACTGTGTTTGAAGACTACTTATATGCAACTGATGCTGATAACTTCAACATCATAAGGATAAACCGATTTAATGGTAGTGATATTCATTCATTAATTAAAATGGAAAATGCTAAAGCAATCCGAATCTATCAAAAAAGAATTCAACCAACAGGTAAGATTCCAAGACTTCTTCATAGCCGTCATAATGGTGAATTGAATGGAGATATGACTCTTGTGCCTTTGTGTGGTGTCAAAGTGGGTGAGCCATAAATTCTGTTTTGATAGCAAAAATGTACATGTCTACATGATAAAATATAATAGAGCTCCCTTCCAAAGTCTAAATGACAAATTGTTCAGTTCCTAGTGGATCATTTCTACAGCCATAGAATTGAAATGATGGCTGGATTTAAATTCAGGAAGGAACGTTCACTCTTGATGTATGTATACAGAAAACTCAGATGCTGAGATGCTAGAGTTTTTATTTTATCATTCTAGGAGACAACCTTCAAGTCAGGTGACTTTCTTGCAGTATCTGTCTAGTTTTTATTTCAGTCACTTGGGGGTCTCTTGATTAACTTCCCAACCATTCCTTAACACAAGTTAATTCAAAATAATTTTTACCAAGAAGGCTGCAACATTGCTAAGTATCCCTGAAAAATTATTTTGCATTGTAAGTTAATGATGCTTGTTCATCAATACAATGTAGGCTCAATTATATAGAGAATAATGTAACATACAAAACTACCACCTGACTTTTCATTATCTTTTTGTGCTTCAAATTAAAACTAATTTAGAATTATTTATCTATTAACATAAATTCAATTTAGGCAAAGTATTGTTACACATATGTTTACAGGAAATTCAGACTTGGGATTCTGTAGATAAAGGTTTAAATTTGGTCTTATTAATTTACCAATTATTTTTTGATCATTTATTAATACTATGTGCCAGGAACTATTTTATGTACATTGAGAATACAGCTGAGTAAAACAGACTAAAACATTATTTCCCTTATAAGATTTGCATTGTTTCAAAAAAAAATACATAATATTTTTCTTTTAGAGTAAGTAAATTATTATATTAGAAGATAATAAGTGCTATGGAGAGAGAGAAAGTAGATGAGTGTCATGAATAGGATTAGTTTACAATTTTATATTTAATGATCAGAGGAAATTGCATTGAAAGATAAAATTGCATGAAGACTCGGAGTAATTAAAGAAGAGAGACAGGTAGAAAGATCAGTCAGCTCAGTTGTGTCCAACTCTTTGTGTCCCCATGGGTTGCAGCAGCTCAGGCTTCCCTGTCCATCACCAACTCCCAGAGCTTGCTTAAATTCACGTCCATCAAGTTGGTAATGCCACCCAACCATCTTACCCTCTGTGGTCCCCTTCTCCTCCTGCTGTCAATCTTTCCCAGCATTGGGTCTTTTCCAGAGAGTCCGTTCTTCACATCAGGTGGCCAAAGTATTGGAGCTTCCGTGAGGAAGAGCATGTTTGGATAGTGGATAGTTCAGTGAGCAGTAAGGAGACCCATATGTCTGAAGAAGAGCAAACACAAGGAAGAGAAGCAGGCAATTAAGTTGGAAAAATGAAGGAGAACAGTAACTAGTAGAGCCCCGCAGACAGTTATAAAAAAGTTTGCTTATACTTTGCATGACATGGAGAGTCCTTAGGTAGAGAGTCTCAAAACCTGACTTAGTTTTTAAAGAAACCAGTAGGGTTGCTGTGTTGACCGTAGGCTATGGGGAACAAAGATGGAAGGTTAGAGATGACAGTGGATTGGACCAAGATGGTAGCAGTGACGGTGGTGAAAAGTAGACTGCGGATATACTTGAAGGTATAACCAACAGGCTTTCCTGATGAATTTGATATGAGTTGTACATTTAAAAGAGAGACAAAGGTGATGACAGTGTGTTGAGCTGAGTAATTGGAATTACCAAGTTATTTTTGAGATTTAGGAAAACTAAGTTTGGAGCTAGTTGGGCGCAAATAACATATATATACACACACATATTATTTTGAGTGCCTGTCATAAATTCAGGAGGAGATATCAAGAAGCTATTTGAATATACAAGACTGGATTTCAGGGGAAAGTCCTAGCTAGACATAGCAATTGAGCATCATTGGCATATACATGACAATTTTTTTACTTTTAAAAGAAAGTAAAATGGATGTGATCACCAAGGAAGTAACTATATATTGGCCATTGGATTTAACAGTGTGAAGCTTGTAGGGATCAGACAAGTGCAATTTTGTGGTGAGGAGAATGTCTGGTTAGAACAGATCTGAGAAAGGAAAGAAATAAATTGTACAAAATGAGCATGGATAACTTTGAAAAGTATTGATATTAGATGAAGCAGGGAAATGGGGAGCTGATTAAAGGGTTGCTTGGGAATTAAGATTAAAAGTAGTATTTTCCCTCCAAGATGCAGAAGCAATGGCAGATTTATATGCTGATGGGCATGATCCAAAGGAGAGAGCAAAAGTAGTGAAGAAAGTGAAAAAGTGCAGACTTGCTAATTAGCTGACAAAAGATGTTCTCTAGTGTAGAAATGGGGTGTGATTGGAAAGTAAAAGCAATGCTTTTGGGCAAAACAGATAGTTAAACTACACTACAGCTATCTTTTCATTTGTAGAATGTGGAACATAAAAAGCATAGCATAGTTTTCAAAAGCACATAAGTTTTAATATTAGAAAAAAATTATCGTATTATTCATCACAATTCCAAGTGGTGATTAAAAAGAAATGTACTTACAATCATATAAAAATCTTACTGATTTTATTCCTTTTTTCTTTGACCTGTGTTTCTTTTTCTCATCTTCTCCGCCTAGTGCTTTTCCTATTTTTTTTTTTGTTTTGTTTTGTTTGTCTCTAATTTCTACACTCATGAAATATTCTACTATTCCATAATACCTACATGCAAACTCAACCTTCTCCTTTAACAGTTACAATGCACACACACACACACACAATTCATGTGTGGGAAGGTTCTCCAAATGACAATGAACACAAAATTGAAAAAAAAAAATGAATTCAGCACTTCTCAATAAAGGTGATCACTGAATCACATTTATTCTAGTTTAGTATGCTTGTGTGCTTAGTCATTCAGTCATGTCCAACTCTTTGCGATCCTCTGTCCATGGGATTTTGCAGGGAAGAATACTGAAGTGAGTTTCCACAACAAACTGTGGAGATTTTTTAAAGAGATGGGACTATCAGACCACCTGACCTGTCTCCTGAGAAGTCTGTATGCTGGTCAAGAAGTAGCAGTTAGAACCGGAAGGAGTACATCAAGGCTCTGTATTGTCACCCTGCTTATTTAACTTCTATGTAAAGTACATCATATGAAATGCAGGACTGGATGAAGCACAAGCTGGAATCAAGATTGCTGGGAGAAATATCAATAACCTTAGATACGCAGATTACACCACCCTTACAGCAGAAAGTGAAGAAGAACTGAAGAACCTCTTGAAAGTGAAAGAGGAGAATGAAAAAGTTGGTTAAAACTCAACATTAAAAAGACCAAGATCATGGCATCTGGTCCCATCACTTAATGGCAAATAGATGGGGAAACAATAGAAACAGAGACTATTTTTTTGCACTCCAAAATCATGGCAGATGGTTACAGCAGCTGTGAAATTAAAAGACACTTGCTCCTTGGAAGAAAAGCTATGCCAAATATAGATAGCATATTAAAAAGCAGAGACATTACTTTGCTGATAAGGGTCCATTTATTCAAAGCTATGGTTTTTCCAGTAGTCATGTATGGATGTGAGAGTTGGACCATAAAGAAAGCTGAGCACCGAAGAATTGATTCTTTTGCACTGTTTTGTTGGAGAAGACACTTGAGAGTCTCTTGGACTGCAAGGAGATCAAACCAGTCAATGCTAAAGGAAATAGCTGAAATTCTAATACTTTGGCCTGATGCGAAGAACTGACTCATTTGAAAAGACCCTGATACTGGGAAAGATTGAAGGCAGGAGGAGAAGGGGACCACAGAGGATAAAATAGCTGGATGGGATCACCAACTCAATGAACATGAGATTGAGCAAGCTCCAGGAGTTGGTGATGGACAGCAAAGCCTGGCGTGCTATAGTATATGGGCTTGCAAAGAGTCAGACACTTAGCAGGGTCAGTCAGTCAGTCACTAAGTCTAATAGTGGATTATTTCAGAAGAAATCCTTTTCTGCTTTAACTACGAACCGGGGTTATTTTAGCAGTATTTTTTTGTATTTGTCACAGATATGTATTTTTTTTAAGTGTGATAAACATGTACCAAAAAATCATGTTACTTTTATTTGGTTTGCATGTTCACAGGTTAGATTAATATAAAAACATTTTACCTCTTACAATTTTTTTTAAGGTAGCCTTAGGAGTATTTGGGCAAATCCCTACCTTTCATGGGGTTTAAACTCTTTTCCAATTGATTATGATATGATATAGTTGGGTAGATAGATTATTTGTCTAGAATTCCCTCTTATGTGCTGTCAAAGTTTCAACATACTGATGCATGTAATTATATCTCCTTTGGAGAATTTCAAGCATGCTGTTTTTCATTTGTTGTAGTCAGAAGCCATGCGTGTGAAGTGGATCCATATGGAATGCCAGGGGGATGTTCACACATCTGTCTTCTCAGCAGCAGTTACAAAACACGGACCTGTCGCTGCAGGACTGGCTTCAACTTGGGAAGTGATGGCAGGTCATGCAAAAGTATGTTATTGAAAATCAAACATTTGCCAGCAGCTAATGCTTCAGAGCAGGATTCTTAGTATTAATTAGGAGCATCAACGTCAGTTAAATGTGAGCTATCACCAGGTCAAATTCGCTGTGAAATGTATACTAGACATTTTTCTCAAAATCAATATTTAGGTTTATTTTTTCTTTTGTATGTGCATGCTAATGTGAATGAGAAACCTAATTGGACTGTAGAGTCACTAAATTTATGGATCTTTGGGAAACATACTTTAGGAAATCCTTTCCTTAATTACCTAAAAAATGTTTGTGATCTAATGAGCCTCAATTATTGGTTGGCCAGATTTTCTCTTTTCGGAACCAAGATGCTGCTTCTAATAATAGATGTGTTGTTTAGTCCAACAGAAATCCACATAAAGTAATACTTCACCTTACCAGCATTGGGGGGTGAAATTTATTTTATTATTTCGTTTTCCATGTAACCAGAGCTATACTAATTAAATATTAATCTTTTTAATAATTTTGTTGAAAAGCTTTCTAGTAGCTAGACCTTTGTTTTATTTCTTATATATGCCAAAAAATTTCATTGTTCTTAATTGTTCACAATCAGATATAGTATTAATGTTCCTCATAGAGATGGTATCCATGTCGAGACTATCAGTCTATTTCCCAAATACCATAATTTTTAAGGTTATGATGTTTGCTTTTTACAGTGTATATTTAATTGTTCTTAACTTTTGTTAAGTTTAAATTTTGCACAAGTATAATTAAGGTCTTCATAATCAGATATAATATTAATATCCCTCATAGAAATGGTATCCATGTTGAGATTAACAGTCTTTAAATGTTTTCCCAAAACCATATTTTTTTATGTTTATCTCTCTTTCATCATGACCTTTTTTTTCTGTCTGTTCTCTGTTTCTGTGGTCACTGTCCTGCCATCTCTTTCTTTCTTGCCATTGGCTTGCTAAAGATGGTGAGATGAGACCTCTAAATTTATTATAATTTTAAATCTAAGTGGCTAGAATTCATAGCATAAGTACTGTTAAATTAAGAACCCAAAAGGCTTAACTGTGATAAAATATATGCATTTTTGTACTGTTTAAAATTTCTAACTTTATAGCAAATGCTAGGAATATTATAGTGACACCAACTCTGATGTTCACGAAGTCCTCTAGATAATTGAGGACACTGTGTCCGAAGCCTCAAGATAGGAGATGTGTGTGTGTGTGTGCATGTGTGTGTGTGTGTGTAACCAGCC
This sequence comes from Bos indicus x Bos taurus, assembly GCF_003369695.1. Classification (NCBI taxonomy): domain Eukaryota; kingdom Metazoa; phylum Chordata; class Mammalia; order Artiodactyla; family Bovidae; genus Bos; species Bos indicus x Bos taurus. The sequence goes on from NC_040077.1 coordinate 55,730,690, forward strand.
TTTAAGCCACTCTGGTCACCACTTGGAAAGTGATGGCATGTTATACAAAAATATAAACATGCACACTTATGCATATATAAATATACATGCATGTGTAGGTGTGCATATACATGTTTGTTATATGGGAAAACCAAACCAAAAGCCCCTCTTCCTTTCCTCTTGATATACATGAAAGAAAAAGACTGATGTGGAAAAGTTGCGTCGTGTTAAGTCGCTTCAGTCAGGTTCGACTCTTTGTGACTCTGGACTGTAGCTCTCCCGGCTCCTCTGCCCATGGAATTTTCCAGGCAAGAATACTGGAGTTGGTTGCCATTTCCTCCTTCAAGGGATCTTTCCAACTCAGGAATCCAACAGCCTCCTTTATGTCTCCTGAATTGGCAGGTGCATTCTTTATCAGTAGTGCTCCTGGGAAGCCCTCAATCATGGTAAATTAAATTAACATTTAAATGAATAGAAACAATAATATCTATTTTAAGCAGAAAGAATCAAACACAAATAGATAGGTACTTAAAAAATCATTGAGGTGCCTGAAGCAACAGCTTCTAGACTGACTCAGGGATTTTCCTTTTATAGCCACCACAGATTAGCCTGGCTTAAGCTGAAACATCTACCACCATCAGAAGCTAGGGCATCAGGAGGCCACCAATGGCAATGATAACTTCAAAAACACCATTTTAGCTGAGTTCTACTGACTAAGAAGTTTGCAACATAACTATTAGCTTCAGAAATTCAATATACTGGCAAACAAAACAAAGCACAATCAAAAGAAGCCTTTTTCCTTGCCACTTGATATACACAATAGAAGATTAATGTAGAAAAATTCAGTTTCTCCATTAGATGAATACCAGCAGAAGCAGCCAAATATGGTCTCATTTTCACATTCCAAACTCAAGTTAGTATATCTTGTACTAATTCAACTTGGATTTAGGTACTTAAATAAAAATTAGAGCCATGGCTATATTAGTGTCTGAGGAGTGTAATTTTTAGTTTTCAATTGTTTATAATAGAAGAAAACACATTAGAAGAAAGTTAAAGTACCCAGTGATTGAAAAAAAAAAAACAAACAAACAAACTGAATAAAACAATAGGAAAACAGTTACCATTTTTGTTTAAAATATGCATGTACATGTACACACGTATTAAACTGATTAGGTCTACTGATTACTAATTAATGCATCAATTAAAAATAAATATATGTTAGCAGAAATAAATGTTAGCAAAAATGAGTATTGAGAAACCAGTGTTCTTATGCATCACTAATAGAACTGGAAAATCTATATATAATATAATATAATATATTATATATTATAAATTGATATCACTATTGGAAAGACATTTGATAATACATACAAAAGACACCAAACTGATAACATCCTTTAGCATCTACTTTTGACTAAAGAAATCCATTGTAAATGCATGTGTGATAACAAAACCCCAGAAACCATCTAAATATCCTACAATAGGTAAGGAGCTGACTATATTATATTGCCTCTCTAACAATATACTGCCATTGATACTGCCTCTCTAACATGATACTGCCATTGAAAAGAATGTTTTGAAGATCTTTTAATAACAGAAAAAAGTATTGTTAAGTTTTTTTAAGCGCTAAAATGCATACTTAAGATCCCATTTAAAAAATAAAGTATTCATATAATGTTGGTAGGAAATTCACAGGAATGTTAATTTTCAGAAGAATTTACTTTTTAATAGTGTACAATGATATTGTTTTAAAAAAATAAAAAGAAAGGTAAACACTGAGTGGTTGTAAGAGTAATGAGGAAGAAGAGGGCTGTTAATATTGTTCAACCAGTAATTCCAGTTCTGGAAATATATACTAAGGGATCATCTAAGAAAATATATAAAATACCAGGTTGAAAAACTGCATATCTAAGTGTTATTATAATAGGAAGATAAAACCAACTGAGGAATGATTTGACAAATTATCATATATTAGACTGACCCTACTTAAGAAATGTTAAGACTTAATGGATCAACATAGAATATAATTTTAATGCTAACAGTAATAAAAACAGAATGCAAAAGTATCCTCTTCTTACTAGTGTGCATTAGAAAAATAGCTAGATAAATTAAAAATAGTCACACAGAGGCATATAATATATCCATGAAAATGAATAAGAACTATAACAAGCAGAGATGAATATCAAGTATATAATAATAAAATCAACTCATAGCACACATGCAGTTCAAACATGCAAAAGTCAAACTATCTACTGTTGAGAAATACAAACAACTTATGTGCCAAAACTTCTAAAAATTACATGATAAACAATATCCATATTATTGTATATAACCAGAGAAATTGGTTGTCTCTGGGATGGAAAGGAATAGATTTTGGGACATGTGCATGCATTCTAACATCCTGGAGATATTCTTAAGATCTGTGCTAGATACATGAGATATGTTTTAGTTTTATTCTTTAAATATTAAAATTATATATACTATATATTTAATATGGGCTTCCCTGGTGGCTCTGATGGTAAAGAATCTGCCTACAGTGTGGGAGACCTGGGTTCGATCCCTGGGTTGGGAAGATCCCATGGAGGAGGGCATGGCAGCCCACTGCAATATTCTTGCGTGAATAATCCCCGTGGACAGAGGATCCTGGTGGGAGTCCATGGGGTCACAAAGAGTCAGACATGACTGAGCAACTAAGCACAGCACCATATTCATTAACACTAATTTTGAAAGAAAATAAGAGAGACCATATATAAAATGATAATATAGTTTGCATTGAAGGTGTTATGTTTATGAGTACTTTGTTTTTCTTTTTTCTCCAAATTTTAATAATATAGTTACTTTAAGTTAATAGGAATTACATTTATGATATATTTATCCAAATATAATAGTCATATATCTTCAGTTTTAATGAAACTTTATATGTTTTCCTTTCTGTATGAAATTTTCCCTTCAAATTATATAACTAAACTAAGTATAATGTGCCCTACCAATAGGAGAGCCTTGCATGTAGTTTCATATAAACGTCAAAATAAGTTCATTCATTCTGTAGAAAAAAACTTCCTTGATTCTGGCATTTTAACCCAGGACACAGATTTTTGTTTTCTTTAGTTTTTGATAAAGACTGTTTTGTATGTCAGTTACTGGCAGACAGCATTAACCTCTAAAGTTCTAATTAAGATATGGAAGAAGAAGTGATGCTGTAACTGGCATTTGATTTCATTTCTTAAAGAAATAAATCACATGTTCATACAAACTAATATATTCGGTGCAAGTTATGTGATAGTGTGTGATTATTTTTGCTTCCCTTGTTAGTCTGCAATGCAAATTCTGAGTAGGGGGCATGTTTTAAATATTCTGAAGTTTTCAACATTTTCAAACATAATGAATGCTACAGTTAGTATCTACAGATGTGTTAGATAGATTATAATGAGTTGTAAAATTAAATGTGCTGGATGTTTCCATAAATGTCCATTTTACACTTACAAGTTATCAATTATTTATCATGTTTTTGCTACATAGACAGTTACAGACTGAAGAATAATTAACTTAATATAACCTATTCATGGAAGTAATTTCTGTTTGAATTAAAGTAATACAATTAGCTGGCTGGCCTTCTTACATCAAGATACATTTGGCATATTTTAGGGTTTAATTTTTGGTATTGAATTTAAAAAACACTAATTGAGCCAGTTAATTAAACAGTGGCATTATGCATTGTAAAGAAGATTAGGCAGTATCAGTTGTTTATGTTTGTAATCTTTCTTCTGCAGGACCAAAGAATGAGTTGTTCCTCTTTTATGGGAAAGGACGCCCAGGAATTGTTAGAGGAATGGACTTGAATACCAAAATAGCTGATGAATACATGATCCCCATAGAGAATCTGGTAAACCCACGTGCTTTAGATTTTCATGCAGAAACCAGTTATATCTACTTTGCTGACACCACCAGTTTCCTAATTGGCCGGCAGAAAATAGATGGCACAGAGCGAGAAACCATTCTGAAAGATGGTAAGTGACAATGCGTAACACAGATTTCAGACTGCCCACAAACAAAGCATTTTAAAGGATAAATCTAATGTCTGTCAAGCTAAATTTAAGAAGAATCCAAGTGACTGTTGATTTAAAAATATTTGTTAATTTCATTTTCTTTAGTACTAATATTTCTACTGCTTTTTTCCACATACCAGCTTATTAAAGCTTTCATTGTAAAATAGAATTGCAGTTGTCCTCTATGCTTTAAATATTATGGGAATTAAATTGAGCAATGTATCCACCTTCATGGGAAATGTAGATTTACACTTTTATGTTTACAGTGCTATACAGTAGAATATAAGATTTAACAGGACATCAGAGACTCTTTTAATACTTGGTTCTTACTAGGATATTGGTCATGTTGCTCAAAGTGCATTAAAAATATCAGTGTCCCCATTGCCATCACAATTCTTGCATAGTGTTTTTTTATTTTATAAGACATTGCATATTGAGTTCTTTAGAGTTACTCTTGAAATGTCCAATTATCTGCAGATAAATTTTTATATCTATTTTTATTATAAATATATATGTTATTGCATATATTTAAGTATATATGCATATACTTTATTAAAATCAGTGAGTTTCATGAATTGCTTTGGTTTAGAACAACCAATCAATTAACAAAATTGTATAACTTTTATATGAGTAGAAAACATCTGTAATAATCAGGCACACTATATCTTTGACAGCTAGTTACCTTTAGGCATGTTGCTAATGATTCTGGACTTCAGTTTCCTCACATATACAGTTTGCTTACTTCTCAAATATTTAAAAGCTGCTTGATTTAAGGACATTGATCATATGCTTATTATATGAAGGACACTGTACTAGCTATCAGAGGAGATAAAATAAATGTTAAGAAATGGCTACTGTCTTCAAGGAGTTCATAATCTACCTTTGGAGATAATATAAGCATCTCCAAAATATAAAGACTTTGTAGCATTTAATTTAACAAGTTCAGAGCTGGCCCAAAGAGATGCATGATTAATGGAGAATGTCTTTGTAGTAAGAATACACAGGAAGTAAGAGATAACTTTTTTTCAAGATTTTTTTTAATGTATATATATATATATATATATATTTTTTTTTTTTTTTTAATTTGGCGGCATTTGGTCTTAGTTGTGGCACATGGAATCTTTGTTGAACATATGAGATCTTTCACTGCGGTGCACACAGGACTCTCTGGTTGTGGCACAAAGGCATGCAGACTCGGTAGCTGCTTCCTGACAACTGGGATCATAGTCCATCACCAAAGATCAAACTTGCATCCCCTGAATTGCAAGGCTCATTCTTAACCACTGGACCATGGTGGAAGCCCCAGAGTTGTCTTTATGTGGGGATTCTCAGAGAACTTTTTTCTGAAGAAAGTGGTATTTGACCTAGAGCTTAAAGGAAGAATGTCAAAGGGAAGTGGAGGATACTTCAGCATCAGGAATTCCATGAGAAAACAAAACACCAAAAAACATACCCAAGAAAGAGGATGAGAAGAACGTTAAATAGGTCACTACTGTAGGTTTAATTTACAGGTAATGATGACAGAGCAGCTGTGGATCCCAAAGGTGGTGAAATCAGAAGCCTTAAAGGTGAGGTGAAAGGGTTTGGATAGAATCCTGAAGGGGTAAGAGGAAATCATTTTTTAGCCAAGGAATAATGTGAATGAAAAGATATTTTGGAGAATCAGTCTGATAGTGGAGTAGAGTGAATCAGATAGTGGAAGAAGAGAAAAGTAGAGAAAAGGTAAAGAAAAAGTAGAGAAAAGTAGGGAAATAGACTAAAATTATTTACAGCATGAGTGGTAGTGAATGGTGGTGTCTCCTGTCTTGTAGAGGAACTGGGGACAGCCTAAGAAGATGATTCATTCACTGCATGTTCACTTTAATCCAAACCTTTAATGATAAAATGTATACCTTCTGCAAGTGACAAATGAAGTCCTAAACTGAAGAATATCCTTGTTTTTGTCTTTTTTATAGTTTACTGATTAAGGCAATATAAATTTACCATGACTTAAACACCCAAGGAGTGTCTGATTAGAGTAAAGATTTTTACTCTAAATTGAACGAGGCAGAGGCTGTCTGCCTACTTTTCTCTGAAATGCAATAACAGATACTAGGAACCTGACAATTTTAGAAGGACAATGAACTTACATATTCGAAGTACAAGCATTTGGATTGCTCTCATTTTGATGTAGACATTTTTAAGAGGGACTGAAATGTAATATAGAGGATTCTTGGTTTCTTTTCAAAAAGTGTCAGTTCCTGTGCTATGAATGAATGTTCCAGCTAACAGTTCTAACTTTGGTAACCATATCTTCTCAGTGACATTGGGGTTTTGTATATTCTTCCACAGCAGCAGAGGTCAACTCAAATAGCTGTTTGACTGCCAGGCATGTTCTGTATAGTGTCTACAGTGTTGCGTTGGCAGCAGGAAGGTTATAAAAGCATTTTGTTGATTGTCATACCTGAATATATATTCAGCATCTTGATAATCCTAGAGAAGGTATAGCTTAATATCATTTTTGTTAGTTTATATTATTTCTTATCAGTAAGGAGAATAATAATAGACATTATGCTACAAGATTAGCATGTCAGAACAGAACTTACATTTGGCAAATGAAAACTTGTGATTCTTGGGAATCGGAAAAGTTAAGTTCTGTATGTGTTCACTCATTTAACTAGATTGTCTACCAACTAACCTGAAGACTGAGAACTAATGCTTGGTTTGACAAATGATTTTGTAAGCTTAATAGAAATTCTGAGTCTTAGATAAATTTGTACAGTTCAAAGTACTAGGCTTCATGATTTTGCTGATTTTACATCAAACGTAAACATCTTGGTCATATCCTCTACAAGCTCAGATTCTTTGTATATAAGAAAAAAAAAACAGCACTTCAAGGAAAATACATATCTTTATTCATTTTTTGGATTTTGTTTTTATCTTATTTTATTGAAAACTACCTAAATGTGACATACCTTATAGTCTTAGTGTAATATTGTGAATTAAAACAGTATATAGTTAAATAAGTAAGAAAGCAAAACTTACCCATTTGAGGTATTTGCAAATATCTCAATAATTATGGAAAATATCTATGAAATGAAGACATATTAGTGATTAAAAAAATATAGACTTTCTATAAGGACAAAATATTTACCAGTCTTTATTTTGTTTTACTCTTCATTATTTTTGCCAAATTCTGGTAGCATTTATACTCTTGATCTCTTTTAGTTAATTACTAGATTTATTTATTTGTCTGGTCAATGAATATTCATTGACTGCCTTCTCTGAACCAGGTGCTGTTAGAACACCTGTGTTGTAACACCTGTGATGGGAATGCTGCAGTAAATAGCTTGAAGCTTCATATTTAGTTACATCCAAGTGGTGAAAAATAGATATTAAATAAACACATAAATGAACAAGATAATAATAAATGTTCTAAAAAATAAAAAGATATCAACAGGAAGCAAAAATAGATGAAATGGACAGATAATTGAGATTAGTCATTCTTTGGGCTTCCCTTGTGGCTCAAATGGTAAAGAATCCGCCTGTAATACGGGAGACCTGAGTTTAATCCCTGGGTCGGGGAGATCCCCTGGAGAAGGGAATGGTACCCACTACAATATTCTGGCCTGGAGATCCCCTGGAGAAGGGAATGGATACCGACTCCAGTATTCTGGCCTGGAGAATTCCATGGACTGTATAGTTCGTGGGGTTGCAAAGAGTCAGACAGTTACCAAAAGAGTCGGTCCATTACAGTCATTCTGTTAACTGAATTAGGTTTTATGAACCCTCACTTGAACCTCAACCCAACCCAGCCCACTGCCTCAGTGGGGAGTGTTCTTCTCCCATTTGGATCTGCACAGTCAAAAATGAAACTTAAGCTGAGATTGAAGCAACACAATCATTATTCAATTTCCAGAGAATGGAAGTTAATCACAAATCAACTTCTTGCCCAAAAGGCTTTTTTTTAATTAATTGTTTTTAATTGGAGGATAATTGTTTTACAATATTGTGTTGGGCTTTGCTGTACAGCAACATGAATCAGCCTTAGGTATGTGCTTGCCCCTCCCTCCTGTACCTCTCTCCCACCTCCCACCCCACTCCACTCCTCTTAGGTTGTCACAGAGTACCAGGTTTGAGCTCACCCAGGGGACAATTAGGGCAAGATTTTAAGGATAAGGCTAACGAGGGGGAAGCATATGTACTGGTTTTGTGGGAATAGGTGGGTTCTTCCTGGAATTAGGGTGTTATTCTTTTCTATCCTTGAATGGTCCTCTGGTCTCTCTCGGCTGGAAGTGGCTCACATTATCATGGACAGACAGGGGTCTTACAAATACAAGATGAAATGCAGGGTGACGTTTGTCTCACTTTTGAAGTTGAACCAGTTTGCAACAGTTTTCTTATCGTGGGACTCTTGTTTCTGTGCTATGAACAACTAGAGGGTATGGTTAGTTGTGATTTTCTGCAAAGTTTTCTGGAGGGAAGGCTTCCCAGGTAGAGCTAGTGGTAAAGAATCTGCCTGACAATGCAGGAGATATAAGAAATATTGGTTTGTTCCCTGGGTTGGGAAGATCCCCTGGGAGATGGCATGGCAACCCGCTCCAGTATTCTTGCCTGGAGAATCCCATGGACAGAGGAGCCTGGTGGGCTAAAGTCCATGGGATCACAAAGAGTCAAACATGACTGAAGGGACTTAGCACACATGCATGCACTGGGAGGGTGGGCCTGGGGTATGATTCCAGGGCAATAGCCTTGGTAACAATTCTTATGGATATAATCATTACTTTCTCTAACAGAACAAGACAAATGTTCTTTATAAGATTGAATTAATGTTTATCTTCTTGGTGTCTTATCCAAGATTCATTTTTCATGGCAGAATAAATTAGAATTTCCAGAAGAAAGGGAAAATATGAAAATGATAACTTAGTATTCAATTTATAATTGCATATACTCCATTAGTGCAGTACTTGTTTTTAAGCTATGTAAGTTAATTCTACTGGGATATGTATATTCAAATAGAAGGCATGTTAAACTAATCTTTCACATTGTTTCATAACTTTAAAGTATATTAAAACAAAACCACTCAAAACCTTTTTCCTGAGTTTGAAAGTTATTAATGCCTGCAGCTACAACAGAAAAACTGTAGTTTCAATAGCTCCCATAATTAAACTGTAGCCTTGAGGTCACCAAGTTTGTGTTAATTTGTAATAATAGCCACAGGAACTAATGCAAAGCCTATGCTCTTAGCACTTTGTTATTCTGACCTTACATATTAATACTTCTTAAGGTAGATTCTACTTGATTGAGATCTGGAGTGAGTAGACATCTCCACACCTCAGAGTCTTCCTTTAGCTGAAGACAGGATCCATTAAGTTAGAGAACAGTTAATAACTTCGGGCAGCATGTAAGATAGGCTTTCTTTTTTGATAGGAGTAGAAATGTAGCCATGAGGCAGAGGAGACAGTCTCTCTGGCAAAACATCTTCCAGTTGATGTGTTTAAATCTGTGGCATACAATCAAAATATCAAAGGGTGTATTTATGTGATTTTTTGTGATTGCTTGTCCAGCATCTGAAGGGTTAAACTGTATTCTTCACTCAGTCTCATCTCCAGTGTCTCCATACTGCTCTGGAGTATTTTAGAATCCAACAGTTCATCCAGATTTGTATTGAAATATATGATATTATACCTGAGCCATAAATTATTAATTGATACTCCATCATTGTAACATTTACCTGCTACCACAACTGCCACCACACACACACACACACACACACACACACACAAACACACACTCACACACACACACAACCACCAACTTAAGACACACCTCAGAACTCTAAAAATATTCCCAGGCCTCTATTCTAACCAATACTAGGGTAGCCACTCAAAACAGATTATAGGATGTGATCTGTCTTCAAATGACACCTACCTGAGAGTAAGAATATAATTTTTGTTTCTGGAGATCACCATTTGTTCTTGGATTCCAATGAACTTTACCATTATATAAATCTTTAAGAATTTCAAGTGTCTCATTGAGTGTTATAGTTGATGAAATAAACATGGTGAGATATCATCAATAAATTATGAAAGTTAGAAAGTTCCCTTGAACATAACATAGTCATTATGCCTTGCAAAACACTTTAAAATTAAGAACAAGCCTTTATCATCTGCTATTAGATTGCAGGTGAATATCAGTCTCATTTTTCTGTCGTTAACTCCAACTTTTTCATAAAGAAGAACTCTAAAGACTCTGGGAGATGTAGACTCTGACCAAACATTAAAGGAAATAATGAATATATTTGTCAGCCATGAGACATTTCCTAATTAAAACTGTGAAGTAGAGATTTGCAAGCATTTGCAACTCTTGAGAATCTAATGGATATTGTTGTCCTGCTGAGTAGCAAGGTTATGGCCTGTTTGTACACACTAACTCTTGTTGAATATCAATAAGATGTTTTCCCAGAGTTTGCTGGAGATTTGAGTCCTGAAAACATTGGTTCAATTCATGTTTAGTTTATATATTTCTCATAGTTATTGATGTTTCTCATGTAGTGTATGAGATATTTGGAAAAAAAAAAAAACTTTAAGCCAATAAATGCCTTTTTTTTCCCCTGAAAAGTTGGCATTAATGTGAAATCTAGGTTCTAAAATATATTAATTCATAAAAAAATAGAATTGGCCATGTGGCTAATAGGTTACTATAAACATAAAAAAACAGCTTTCCCTTTGTTTCTACCCAATACAGGAATATATACATATGTACAAGCATGGACAAAGAGCTTACCACACACACACACACACACACACACACAAGCTAAGAATAGACTTAGAAGTTTCTGTGAAGTCCACTATGAAAAGATCAAACATGAAATACTTCATAATCTCCAAAGTACCAATGAAATATTATTACAAATATCACTGTTGCATTAAAATTATGATCAGTACAACTTTTTGCACATTAAATAAATTTCAAGTTTCAGCACGAATTGAAAGAAATACATCCAACCTAGTTGCTTAATTATTCTTAGCATTAAATAATCTTTATTACTTCAGAAACCACTTGAGAATCCTCTGTTAACCTAGGACTGGTATTATAATCATTGACTATAATTGTGCTTTTGCTTAGGTTAATACAAATTTCTGATGAAAAATAAAAATTTGATGAATCAGTCTTGGCAGATTTTACTATGAGAGATCTAAAATGGATATGCTAGCTCAAATTGTGGTGACAGCTAATACCACAATACAGGCTGAGCAAGTTCCCTTGAAACTAGTCTTTTTGAGAGGATTTTAAGGGAGTGATAATAGTCATTGTCTATATAACAAATAGGTTAAATAATGTGACTCTAACCTATCTAAAGCATAATTTTATTTTTGCCTTTTATTGACTGTTAAAATGTATTCAGTAGAGTGAATATTCCTACCCTATAGAAAAACTTGGTCAAATCCCAGTCCTTTCTGCAACAGCCAGATCTCTCCGCATGTTAAGTCAGATGCACAGCCTCAGTTTGGTAATTAGCACGCTCACTCCACCTTATACACATATATGAAAGGCAAAGTGTTAGTCACTCAGTCGTTTCTGACTCTCTGCAATCTTACTAACTGTAGCCTACCAGGCTCCTCTGTCCGTGGAATTCTCCAGGCAAGAATACTGGAGTGGGTTGTGATTTCCTTCTCCAGGAGTTTCCAACCCAGGGATGGAATCTGGATCTCCTATATCGCAGGCAGATTCTTTACCATCTGAAAATTCAGTGTATCATCAAATCTTCCCACTCATGTTGTTTTCTGGCCAGAAAAAAGGAAAGAAAGGTAAATTTGGTTCATTCTTTCTGTGCCATGCATTTCTTTTTCTTGCAATGCCTCCTAGCTTGCTAGTGAGTTTCCAACGCCCACTCACTTCTCAGCATTGATATGAAGAGGTGAGAGAGTACGATTGGTTAGGAATGATGGTGAAGTGAGTGAAGTGAAGTCGCTCAGTCGTGTCTGACTCTTTGCAACCCCATGGATGGTAGCCTACCAGGCTCCACTGTGCATGGGATTTTCCAGGCAAGAATACTGGAGTGGGCTGCCATTTCCTTCTCCAGGGGATCTTCCCAACCCAGGGATCGAACCTGGGTCTCCTGCATTGCAGGCAGACGCTTTACCGTCTGAGCCACCAGGGAAGCCCCTAGGAATGATGAGAGAGCAAAGGACTTATGTGATCTAGTTATATTATAAATTGACCTCTCTCTGAATCAGTGATGTCTTTAAAAGTCACTGTTGGGGCATGTATATGTGTATGTGTCTGCGTGTACATATGCAAGCTATTTGGAGGTGTTCTGCTGGATCTCTCTAATTACATTTACCTTGGCCAAGGTACATAAAACTCTATGCGTGTAACTCTGTGTCCCTGAACAGCCAGTCCCTGTCCTTCTTCTTATTGTTTGAGTCCCTGTAACCAACCAGATTGCAAACATCCTGAAGGTAACACACTCCCCTGTGAGATCCACATTTGGCCCCCCAGATGATTTGTAAACTCTCTGCCTCAATCTGGGAGTTCAAATAGAACAAATCAACCCCCACTAAGTATTCTGCCACCAGAGTCTACTTTAGCTTTGTCAGATGTGAGACTTTCTCAGGTGTGAGTTTTGCACATTTGGAAAAAAACAAGAATTCAAAGGTCTCTTACATACCCAAGGCAAAGCCCCATCCCTAAGAGTTGAAGTAAAAAGCACCCTTCCATTCTCTCTTTCCTACCACCTTGGGGGATTAAAGGATAGGGACTAGAGAATAATAGAACGGCAACATCTCTCTCCAAAGAAATCTCCTTAAACTCTCCCTTTACATCAGGGGTCTCCAACCTCTGGGATCTAATACCTGATGATCTGAGCTGGGGCTGATGTAATAATCAGAAATAAAGTGCACAATAAAAGTTATGTGCTCAATTCATCCCGAAACTGTCCCCACGTCCCTGATCCATGGAAAAATTGTCTTCCATGCAACTAGTCCCTGGTCCCAATAAGGTTGGGGACTGCTGCATTACACCATTCATCTGGTTGAGGTGTTTAAGAGTTATGGAAACAATTGTGATCTAGTTGATTGTAAAATATGAGGACTTTCCCCCTCATACTCACTTTGTTTTTTTTTAAATCCTTTTGACTTCTAATCAAAGTTTTAACATCCCATTACAAATGTTACAGTGAATTACTATTATTCCTAATTCTGCAGCAGTGATCAACCAAGTTGCAGGATATTCTAATAGTCATTAGGCAGTAGTCCAAATGACACCTGAAAAGGAAATATAAGAAAAATAACAGTAAGACTATTTTGAAAATTCACTTATAGGTGACAACAAATAGTATTTTCACTTGTGTTTATCCTCCTAGTTTTTTTTAAAAATCAGGTTTTAATATCACTTTAATTCTTTTAAACTTTAAAACTGATTTTTCAAGGCTTAAATTTGTCTTTACAAATTAATAAATATAAATAACAACATGAAAGTACACACAAATATCTCTCAAGAATCTCAAGACGGTCCCATACCTGGACATGAGGTGAGAAAGCAATCTCTCACCTTCTTATCCTTTCCTCCAAATTGTAGCAATTCAGATGTCACTTTTGCCTATATTTGTAATTGTAAGGAAAACCAGATTTGACATATTTTCTAAACTTTTGCATTTCAGTGAACAGTATCATCTGACTTAATTTTCTGTACAAATTCTTCAGAATGACAAAACATATAAAGTTGTATGTAAAAATTAAAATTATGTTCAGTTTCAGATTGGCACTAGCTCTCAAGATGGATGGGAAAATTGCTTATTTACTATGCATCACAAATCCTACAACAATTCATGTTAATCAGGTCCCATTGCTTATACTGTTTTAACTCACACCCCAAAGAAAATTATGTTACTTTTGGAGATACCAGTCATGATTTGTGAATCATGAACATCATTTGAACAACTGAGTTATGGGAACTATGCCCTAGCTGAGGGAACGTATGGTACTTGGCCAGGAGTATATACACCCCATACCTGTTCCGTCACAGATTGATTTTAAGGCAACCTTTTTGCCAGATACATTTAAAAGCAAAAATCTTGGATTAAATGACCCTGCAACTTTGAAAAGCATTTTGAACAGATTTTGAGGAGTTTGACAGGTTCTTATAAAGTTATACATACAATTCTTGTATTGGCATGTTCACTTCAGAAAAGAAAACACATGTCCATATAATAATAGTTGTTATCTGGTATCATGTAGACAAAACTCTTTACCCATTTTTTAATGTCTTTTTTATTAACCAGATGCTGAATTAACTGGTAATTTGTTAGGTCCAAAAATGGCTGCAAATTTGACTGTAAACACTTATAGTTTTCTTCTGATAAACTCCTGTATTTTAAAAATCAGGTTCATTACAACATAATTTATAAATGGCAAAATTCACCTTTTTTAGGTAAAGAGTTCAATGTATCAGTTGAGTAACCACCACCGGAGTCAAGTTGAAATAGTCCCATCCCCCAAGAAAGTTCCCTTAGTTTCTTACAACCACTGAATCTGATTTCTATTCTGACTTGTTTTATTTTTCTGTAGTTTACTTTTTCTGAAATGTCAAAGCTATAATCATAAAATGTATAGCCTTTGAGTTTGGTTCACTTAGATAATGTTTTTAAGTTATTTATTTATTTATTTATTTTTGTCATGTTGGTGAGTGTATCAGACATACACTCTTTTCACGTAGGGTTGTATTTTACTGAATGGATGCACCACAAAACTTTTATTCTTTTCCAAGTTAATTTTCAATTGGCTTGTTTCAAGTCTGGTCAGTTTTGAAGAAAGCTATTACAAGCATTTGTGTACAGTACATTGTATGGACATGTGTTTTCTGAAAGTGAATTGCATGCTAATACAAGAATGGTATGTATAACTTTATAAGAAACTGTCAAGCTCTTTAATCTGTTCAAAATGTTTTTCAAAGTTGCGGGGTCATTTTGCTTTCTCAACAGCAAGGGAGGAGAGTTCCAGTTGTTCTGCCTTCTCTCCAGCACATGATATTATCTGTCTTTTTATTTTTTTTTTCCATTTGAGTCACTCTGATAGGTGTATGTTGATAACTCATTGTCTAAATCTGAAGGTCTCCATATCAAGGTCATCTTAAGGTCTGATTCTATTTACAGCTTTGCCTCTTTGCTTGACCAGTTTATCTCAATCGGTTGTTTGTCTTCTCTTGCTTTCTGTCTGTCTCATAATTATTCTTTGAATTTCAAATAGTATATGTAGGGAAACCTTAGAGACTTAAATAAGTAAAATTATCCAGGAGCATTAAGTATATCTCTCTGTCAGTGTATTAGTGTGAAAGTTTGATCAGTCTGTTCAGTCACTGGGCTGCGTTTGGATGTTGTTCTTATTATAGTTACCTTTGGAAAACCAAACCTTTCAGATTCTTTTAGCAATGAGTTGATACTACCTTGTACTTAGTGTGCACCCTAGATTGTGCCTGCTCATTCTTCAGCTTTCAGTACTGCTTGCATAGCTGCTTCATTGAGGGGTCTCTCTCCACACTCTTGCCCTCTTTTTGATGGTAGACTATCATGATCTGTTTTTAAGTGGAAGACTCATGGTGGGTGGAAGAGGGATCCTCCATTCTCTTGGTCTGGCCTGTGGTCTTAGATTCTGTGGTTCTGAGCTCTGGAGATGGAACCTTCAATGCATCTCCTCCCTTGTCAGTCAGTATCTGCCATAAAACCATAAGAAGTCTTGGGTAGGAGATAATCTTTTGCTCCTTACCACAGAGTGACAAATTTCTGTGTTATTTTTGTTTTGTTTGTTTCTTTGTTTAAATCAGTCCAGAATTCTGGGTCCAAGTAGCTTTACTGTACACCCTCTAGAGGCAAATAGCTTTGCTCCAACATTTCCCTGAGTGTCACCTTACCTTTGTTTTGGATTGTCGGTAGTAATTTCTTACCTTCTCAAAGTGCTGGGCTAATGTTGCTTATTTCAAGTAACAAACTCATGGTGGGACCAAGGGTATTTCTTACTCTACTCTCTGAGTCACATGGATTTGGCTTCTACTCCTCCCTCGATGACAGTTTCTCTCTGCGGTTCACCTTACTTTTGGTGAAGGGAAGTTTTCCTGCCCTTTTTCTAGGGGCAGATGACTTTTTCTTCCTATTCCCCCCTCACAGGCAGAGGACCTTTATCTTGCTTCTAGGAATGAGACAGTCTGCTTCCCCTTCCCCAGTGGTTTAGGGGATTTCCTTTGTATGAGAGGAAAGTCTAGCGAACAGGTTGGGTTTTATGTGTGTGAGACACACAGGGTTCTCTCTCAGTTCTCTTACTGTGCCTTCGGTTTTTCTTTTGTGAACTCAGTGACAGGAGTCTATTGTATACAGTTTTCCCAATAATTCTTAACTCTCACATTAATTCACACCTGGTTTTAAAAAATTTTTACCATTTTAGCTTTTTAAAAATACTATTTTTATGGCAGTTACCTCTTCCTCCTTATATTATGGAAAAGGTATCATTCATGTGCCTTGTTTTTGCTGGAAGAGGACTGCCATTCTGGATTTCTTTTCATGTTTCCTTGGAATCCCAGCTTTTATTTGGACTCAACAAAAATTGTAATTTTGTGGATTATTGGTCTTTCTTTTATTGTTTTGTGTTTCAATATTCTTTTATGGCTTTCAGCATCCAAAGTGGAACCTAATTCTGCAAGTCTATAAGTCCTTAATAAAAATGAGAATTTGAAGAATGAGGTTGAAATATTTTTAAAACTGCTTTTTCTTCCTTCACCTTAGCATTAGAATCAATTTTTAAAAGTATCTGAGTTCTACTATGGATACATATGAATCCCTTGTGATGCTTTTAAACATCCACAGTTTACCCATAAAGGCATTTCACTTGAGGCAAAAAGATTTACATGTATTCTACTTTTGATAAACTCATTTTGTATTACATTTTAACT
Organism: Bos indicus x Bos taurus; assembly: GCF_003369695.1. NCBI lineage: Eukaryota > Metazoa > Chordata > Mammalia > Artiodactyla > Bovidae > Bos > Bos indicus x Bos taurus. The sequence goes on from NC_040077.1 coordinate 55,747,636, forward strand.
AAAAAATTATTGAAAGTAGTGATGGATGTTTTCACTTTGTGAAAAGGAAAATTGATTAATGCATTATATTATCAGAAAAAATATGTTATTATTAAAGAGATGGTGAAGGATGATGTGATTAAGGGTTATCTCAAAATATGATTATTATTTATTGCTAATATTTCTAGTCTTATACCTATATAAAACATTTAATTGCTAAAGATTTCAGACAGTAGTTGAGGTGTTTACTGAAAATGTAGCTGTCATTCTGAAAGAGTTTTCATTCAGTTTGAATGCATCTGTCAAATTATAAATGGGGTGAAGGATTAAACATAGGATTAAGCAAACAGTTCGCCCTAACTTTGCCCTCTTTGTCCACAAAAAAAAAAAAAATCACTGAAAAATGCTTTTTTTAACAGAGTAAATTGATACCAGCACTGCAAAATTGAAGAGTATATCATCATTGATCAGAGTTGATGGGAATTTCTTATCTAGAATTCATATGGGACCACATTGACTAGACTATGAACAATCATAACCTAAAATATTGTAGGTGCAAACTTCAAATATATAGTCAGTATGATCCCTATCAAAATACCAATGCTATTTTTCACAGCACTAGAACATATAATTCTAACTTTTTTTTTTTAAAGTACCACAAAACCTCTCAGTTAGCAAGGCAATCTTGAGAAAGAAGTTCCAACTAAAAATAACTTTACACAGTGAAGAAACTCATCAACAAAATGGAAAAGCATCCTAATGAATGGGAGAAGGTATCTGAAAACAATATATTTGGTAAGGAGTTAATAATCAAAATTTATAAAGAACTTATAGAACTCAACATAAGAAGTTCTATTAAAAACTGGCAGAGAATCTCAATAGACATATTTCCAAAAGAGACAGCCAACAGACACGTGGACATGTGTTCAACAGCTCTAATCAGTTAGATGCAAATCAAGCTCACTAAAAACCATTGTATACCTGTCAGAATGGCTATCATCAAAAAGATAAGAGAGTGACTGCAAGAATGTAGAAGAAAGGAACCTTCATACTTTGTTAGTTGAAACAGAAACTGGTATAACCCCTATGGAAGACAATATGGAGCTTATTTAAAATATTAAAAATAGAAGTACTATAGATCTAGCAATTTTATTTCTGGATATTTACCAGAAATAAGGGCTTCCCTGATGGCTCAGATGGTATAGAATCTGCCTGCAATGCAGGAAACCTGGGTTTCCCTTGAGAAGGGCATGGCAACCCACTTCAATATTTTTGCCTCGAGAGTCACCATGGACAGAAGATGCTGGCAAGCTACAGTCTGTGGGGTCGCAAAGAGTCAAACATGACTGTGCAACTAAGCACAGCACACAAGAAATAAAAGCACTAATTCAAAAAGACATAAGCACTACAATGTTCATTGGAACATTATTTATAGTAGCTGAGACATGGGAGCAAGTGTCCAAAGATAAATGAGTGGATAAAAATTATGGGATGTACATATGCACATAATGGAATATTATTCGTCCATAAAAATTAATGAAATTTAATCATATGAGCAACACTGAGTAACATGGGTTGACAGATAGTACTGTGCACACACAATGGACTATTACTCAGCCATGAAGATGAGTGAAATTTTGCCATTTGAAAGAACATGAATGGTTCTTGCATAGGAACCTGGAATGTTAGGTCCATGAATCAAGGCAAATTGGAAGTGGTCAAACAAGAGATGACAAGACTGAAGATCGACATTCTAGGAATCAGTGAACTAAGATGGACTGGAATATGTGAATTTAACTCAGATGACCATTATATCTACTACTGTGGGCAGGAATCCCTTAGAAGAAATGGAGTAGCCATCATAGTCAACAAAAGAGTCCAAAATGCCATACTTGGATGAAATCTCAAAAATGACAGAACGATCTCTGTTTGTTTCCAAGGCAAACCATTCAATATCATGATAATCCAAGTCTATCCCCCAATCAGAAACATTTAAGAAGCTGAAGTTGAACAGTTCTATGAAGACCTACAAGAGCTTCTAGAACTAACACCCAAAAAAGATGTCCTTTTCATTATAGGGAACTGGAAAGCAAATGTAGGAAGTCAAGAAACACCTGGAGTAACAGGCAAATTTGGCTTTGGAGTACAGAATGAAGCAGGGCAAAGGTTAATAGAGCTCTGCCAAGAGAACACACTGGTCATAGCAAACACTCTCTTCCAACAACACAAGAGAAGACTCTACACATGGACATCACCAGATGGTCAACACCAAAATCAGATTGATTATATTCTTTGCAGCCAAAGATGGAGAAGCTCTATACAGTCAGCAAAAATAAGACTGGAAGCTGACTGTGGCTTAGATCATGAACTCCTTATTGCCAAATTCAGACGGAAATTGAAGACAGTGGATAAAACCACTAGACCATTCAGGTAGGACCTAAATAAAATCCCTTATGATTATACAGTGAAAGTGAGAAATCGATTTAAGGGACTAGATCTGATAGACAGATTGCCTGATGAACTATGGATGGAGGTACATGACATTGCACAGGAGACAGGAATCAATACCATCCATAAGAAAATGAAATGCAAATAGGCAAAATGGCTGTCTCAGGAGGCCTTAAAAATAGCCATTAAAAGAAGGGAAGAAAAAAGCAAAGGAGAAAAGGAAAGATATACCCATTTGAATGCAGAGTTCCAAAAAATAGCAAGGAGAGACAAGAAAGCCTTCCTCAGCGATCAATGCAAAGAAATAGAGGAAAACAACAGAATGGGAAACACTAGCGATCTCTTCGAGACAATTAGAGATACCAAGGGAACATTTCATGCAAAGATGGGCACAATAAAGGACAGAAATGGTATGGACCTAACAGAAGCAGAAGATATTAAGAAGAGGTGGCAAGAATACACAGAAGAACTGTACAAAAGATTTTCATGACCCAGATAATCACGATGGTGTGATCACTCACCTAGAGCCAGACATCCTGGAATGTGAAGTCAAGTGGGCCTTAGGAAGCATCACTACGAACAAAGCTAGTGGAGGTGATGGAATTCCAGTTGAGCTATTTCAAATCCTGAAAGATGATGCTGTGAAAGTGCTGCATTCAATATGCCAGCAAATTTGGAAAACTTGGCAGTGGCCACGGGACTGGAAAAGGTCAGTTTTCATTCCAATCCCAAAGAAAGGCAATGCCAAAGAATGCTCAAACTACCACACAATTGTACTCATCTCACACGCTAGTAAAGTAATGCTTAAAATACTCCAAGCCAGGCTTCAGCAATATGTGAACCGTGAACTTGCTGATGTTCAAGCTGGTTTTAGAAAAGGCAGAGGAACCAGAGACCAAATAGCCAACATCCGCTGGATCATCGAAAAAGCAAGAGAGTTCCAGAAAAACATATATTTCTACTTTGTTGACTATACCAAAGCATTTAACTATGTGGATCACAATAAACTGTGGAAAATTCTGAAAGAGATGGGAATATCAGACCACCTGTCCTGCCTCTTGGGAAACCTGTACACAGGTCAGGAAGCAACAGTTAGAATTGGACATGGAACAACACACTGATTCCAAATAGAAAAAGGAGTACGTCAAGGCTGTATATTGTCACCCTGCTTATTTAACTTATATGCAGCAGTACATCATGAGAAACGCTGGGCTGGAGGAAACACAAGCTGGAATCAAGATTGCCAGGAGAAATATCAATAACCTCAGATATGCAGAACACACCACCCTTATGGCAGAAAGTGAAGAAGAACTAAAGAGCCTCTTGATGAAAGTGAAAGAGGAGAGTGAAAAGTTGGCTTAAAGCTCAACATTCAGAAAACTAAGACCATGGCATCTGGTCCCATCACTTCATGGCAAATAGATGGGTAAACAGTGAAAACAATGGCTGACTTTAATTTGGGGGGGCTCCAAAATCACTGCAGATGGTGAGCCATGAAATTAAAAGACGCTTACTCCTTGGAAGGAAAGTTATAACCAACCTAGACAGCATATTAAAAAGCAGAGACATTACTTTGCCAACAAATGTCCATCTAGTCAAGGCTATGGTTTTTCCAGTGGTCATGTATGGATGTGAGAGTTGGGCTATAAAGAAAGCTGAGCACCAAAGAATTGATGCTTATGAGCTGTGGTTGTGGAGAAGACTCTTGAGAGTCCCTTGGAGTGCAATGAGGTCCAAACAGTCCATCCTAAAGGATTCAGTCCTGGGTGTTCATTGAAAGGACTGATGAAGCTGAAACTCCAATACTTTGGCCCCCTGATGCAAAGAACTGACTCATTTGAAAAGACCGTGATGCTGGGAAAGATTGAGGGCAGGAGGAGAAGGGGATGAAAGAGGATGAGATGGTTGGATGCGATCACCAACTCGAAGGACATGGGTTTGGGTAGACTCCGGGAGTTGGTGATGGACAGGGGGGCCTGGCATGCTGAGATTCATGGGGTCACAAAGATTCGGACAGGACTGAGTGACTGAACTGAACTGAACTGAATGGATCTTAAAGGAATTATGCTAAGTGAGATGTCAAAGAATTACAAATACTATAGGATTTCACTTGTATATAGAGTCTAAACAGACAAAAAGCCAAATGCACAAACATAAAACAAAACAAACGAACAAAAATTTATAGATACACAGAATAAACATGTGATTGCCAGAGGGGATAGATGTATTTGGGAGGAGTAATGGAGAGTGAAAAAGTTGGCTTAAAGCTCAACATTCAGAAAACGAAGATCATGGCACCTGGTCCCACCACTTCATGGGAAATAGATGGGGATACCGTGGAAACAGTGTCAGACTTTATTTTTTGGGGGCTCCAAAATCACTGCAGATGGTGACTGCAGCCATGAAATTAAAAGACGCTTACTCCTTGGAAGGAAAGTTATGACCAACCTAGATAGCATATTCAAAAGCAGAGACATTACTTTGCCAACAAAGGTCCATCTAGTCAAGGCTATGGTTTTTCCTGTGGTCATGTATGGATGTGAGAGTTGGACCGTGAAGAAGGCTGAGCGCCGAAGAATTGATGCTTTTGAACTGTGGTGTTGGAGAAGACGCTTGAGAGTCCCTTGGTTGAAAGGAGATCCAACCAGTCCATTCTGAAGATCAGCCCTGGGATTTCTTTGGAAGGAATGATGCTAAAGCTGAAACTCCAGTACTTTGGCCACCTCATGCGAAGAGTTGACTCATTGGAAAAGACTCTGATGCTGGGAGGGATTGGGGGCAAGAGGAGAAGGGGACAACAGAGGATGAGATGGCTGGATGGCATCACTGACTCGATGGACGTGAGTCTGAGTGAACTCCTGGAGTTGGTGATGGACAGGGAGGCCTGGCGTGCTGTGATTCATGGGGTTGCAAAGAGTCAGAAACGACTGAGCAACTGAACTGAACTGAACTGAAATGTGTAAAGAGACTTGAAAAGTACAAACTTACATTTATAAAAAGCAAGTCATGGAGCTGTTATAAACATCATAAGGAATATGTTTAATAATATCCTAATACCTTTTGGAATAGATGATTACTAAATTTATGATGATATATTTTTAATGTATGTAAATATCAAATCACTATATTGTATACTTGAAACTAATATAATATTGTATGTCAACCATATTTAAATTAAAACGTTCATAAGGTAAGCTATAAATACAGATATAAACAGAACTCCAGACAAACTGATAAAATGAGGAAAACAATATTTTTTTTCTGGCAAGACAATTCATTTTTTATAAATATATTAAATATTTGGTAAAGTTAATAAACTGTTTTTATAGTGTTTATCTCAGGAGGGCCACTTCAATGATTATACTGGCATCTGTCCTCTGAAAATACTTACAACATGAAATAAATTTATATCCTATTGAAGTAAGAATTTAAAAGAAAACAGATATTACAAACAAAGAAATGCAATTATTGGTAAACATATTAAAAGGGAGGTTTAATGCAGTTGGTGAAACTATGATCACTTTTGGTCACATTAATATAAGTATTTCTTCAAATTTACCTCTTTTATGAATACTACTTTAGTTTCTTTTTTGCCCGCTAAGGCCTTTGCCCAAATATTCATAGCATTAAATTTCTCCCATCTATGTTTTCATCAGAGCTATTTTCTAAAACAAAAAGGGTTTCTTTTTGTAGGATATTTGTGCTGCATCTTTGCCTCTTATATTTTCACAAGCATCTATCACAAACTGTCATTCATGACTTAATTAACTGTTAAAACTAATAGCTTCAGGACCAAATTTTTGTAACTTACACAGACTTAAATATTTTGGCAAGTCTTATAGAACACTTCACTATAAGACTACTGTATTATTATAAACTTAAAATGTGGAAAAGGAAAAAATAAATTTTGTTTCATAGCGCTTTAAACAATTTTAAGAAGTTATCGAATCAATACTGGAGTGCGTTGACATTTCCTACTACAAGGGATCTTTCTGATCCAGGATCGAACCCACGTTTCCTGCTTGGCAGGCAGATTCTTTACCACTGAGCCACTTGGGAAGACCAATATGTTCTAAATGCTAGATAATAAATGCAAAATCATTTTAAAAATAATTTCTATAATAATTATGTTCTAGAAAACTGTGAAGTTCAGATTAATTTGAGTGTTTAAATACATGGATAAGAAGCAACTTTCCTAATAGTTGTCAGGATACTGCGGATGGTAAACCAGATGAGATAAATATGATTATTACAATTACTATACATTCTTTAGAAAAAAATAATCAAAAACCTAGAAAGATATAATATTTATCAAATGCCTAGTTTCAAACTATAAGCACCTTAATTATGGGAAGACAAATCTATTTCTTATTAAACAACTCTTTGAGATCGCTCTTGGAATATTAGATAATTTGCTATTAAAGTGATACTCAATTTTCTATCTTATCTCAGAAAAATTTTTCCCCTTACTCTGTTTTCTGTCTGTTTTTGTTTACTTTCCCTTTACTCTTTGAATTAAGAGCTGTTGCCCTGTAGTAGCAGAATACAAATTACTCTTTATTGAATAAAATTGACCTATCTGTGCATTACTGGCATTCCAAATTCACTAGTACATTCAACTTTAGAATATCAAGAATAGAAATCATTCACTCCAGTATTCTTGCCTGGGGAATCCAAGGATGGGGAAGCCAGGTAGGCTAAAGTCCTTGGGGTCGCAAAAGAGTTGGACACAACTTAAGTAACTAAGCAAAAATGATAAAAACAGCATGGGCTTGGTGATGATGAAAATAACAAAAATACATCCCTTATGAGGAAAAAAAAGAATGGAAACTATTTACTTCTTATTGACCTTTTCATCACATAGCACTTTTTAAGTAGTAATATTTTCATCATCCAGGGTATTTACTAAAAGAGAAACACTTCCCAAATTTTACTTTTAAAGCTCCTGAGAATACTGGTGGCATATGTCAAACCATGGGGTGTGATATATATTTAGCCTAATTAAGACATATGTCTCTATATGAAAGTCTGTGTAAGTTCATATGTGTGATTTTTCTCTCTGATTCAGTTATTTGTAGGTGGTACCTATGAAAAACAAAATTTTTTTTATGGTTCCACATATTTGAGTATTTGAAAGGATCTAGTGGTTAAACTAAGAATTTAATTTTTCTTCTAGGTATTTGGTACTGTATGGAAATACAGGAATGATAATCATATTGAAACAGAGTATTCTTCACTGATATTCTGGAGTAAATAAGCTAATCAAACACACATTCCCAACCCCCTGTTATTTTTTCCATCCCTTGGATTTGTAGTGCTTAATTTATTCATTTTTTTAAATTTTACAAATATTTACCAAGCCTTTAGTATTGATCTCTACTAGGGGTTTCAAGCATAAATGATACTTGTATCCTGTCTCCTGTTCCCTAGAGGCAATTGGAAATGTTGGCTTGTCCATACTTTAAGAAACTTAACAAGGCAATAGGTGGAAAGTATCAAGAATGGGACACAGATATAGTTCTAAGAGATTTTAGAGGACCGATGAATTTCACAGGAATAATAAGAAAAGATATGTGTAACAGACAAAAAGTTAATTTGGCCTTAAAAGAGAAGGATTTAGAAAATGCAAAAATGCAAAAAAAAAAAAAAGGAAACTACTTCTTATTGACTTTTTCATCCATAATATTTTTTAAGTAGAAATATTCTCATTATCCAGGTAGTCTTATTATAAAAATTCTTTTCAAGACTGAAATGAAAGGAAGCAGAAAAGTGGATTTCTCTCTAACACAAAGTCTATGTTTTCTCCAGAACAGGACAACGATTTGCTGAAAGTAGTATCATCCAGTGCAGAAGCTTAGATCATACAGCTTATAAAAGGGTTGAGGTGAAGTGAAGTCGCTCAGTTGTGTCCGACTCTTTGCGACCCCATGGACTGTAGCCTACCAGGCTCCTCAGTCCATGGGATTTTCCAGGCAAGAGTACTGGAGTGGGTTGCCATTTCCTTCCAGAAGGCATTGTGATGTGTCATTCAGAGGAAAGTTAGAGTTATTCATGAGGTATTTGTGAGTCATTCACTTATGTGCTCAAACAATATTTATTGAGATCATTTTATATATGAGTAATATTCTAAGTTCTGGAAATTTACCAGCGAACAAAACAGATAATATTTTCTAAAAATATATTGAAAAATATCTTGAAAGCACAGGTTTCATAGATGACTAAAAGAGGGAAAGCATAACCCTAAGATATTTTATTTTTGACAGAAGTCTTGTTTGCTTCCTAGATTTGCAATAGCAAACTTGCCTATGGTATCTGTTTATACATGACCAGTTTTATTTGGTTCCAGCCTCACACTTATCCTAGGAAACTGTATTATGTGTATTTATACCTTTTTTTTTTTTTTTTTTGTACTCATACCTTTTGCGTATTCCTGAGTGTGCCACACCCCTCCCCCAAAAAGAAATGACTACTCAGACCTTCCTTAAATGATATATATCATCTCTTTTATCTTTTACCTATTACTTTTATTTTCTATTCACTATTCCTATGCAATTGGAAAGAATCAAAGTTCCCATCAAAATATGCATTTTGGCTCTGAGTTTTTCACATTTTTGTTGTTTAGTCACTAAGTCATATCCAACTCTTTGCTATCCCATGGAGTGTAACCCACCAGGTTCCTCTGTCCATGGGGTTTTTCCAGGCAAGAATACTGGAGTGAGTTGCCATTTCCTTCTCTAGAGTTTTTCAGATATAAAACAATAAATCAGCTATTTTCCAGTTTAATATGCAATATTTAGACAACTTGAATGAATGTATTTTAATGCTGCTACTATATTTTGTGGATAGTAATAGGCTGATAATGGTATGAAATTTTGATATACATTTGTTTTCTTCTTTGGTTGGTACACATCTACTTCCACAGGATAGCTGTGCTTCCCTGGCTCCAAAATTAGCACATTTTACCTCTGTTACTAAAACAAGTTTTCATAAACCTTTATTGTACATTTTGTGTCAGAGTTACCTTGATATTTTAGCTGTTAGGATATTTAACTTCTCTCAAATAGGGAAATTTCAAATAGTAAAATTTAGCTCACAATTATTTCAAGTAAAGAATAAAATGTACCTTTTTTATATTAAAAAATGTATCTGGGAATATACATGAAAAATATCATTCTGAGATAAATGTTCCCGAGATATGTGTCACAATGTTTATCCATGAAATGTTCACCGTTTTTCCTTTTACAGTATTTTTTATATATAAAATTACAATGAAATTTAGTCCACTCAGAAACTGCATATTTTTAAAGAGTATAATATTTTGTATTGCTACGGTACTAGCTATACATATCTAATATTCTCTGGCAATTTTGCCGCAAACATATTGCAAAGAACTTTTCATTTGATGGCAAGAAAATTCATATTTATAGAAATCAAAATGAACTAAAAAAGTTTGAGATTTATCATTTATTTACTTTCAAGGTGAACTCCAACTTCATAGAGCAGGGGTAATTTTGTTTTCCAAACAAAACAAAGGATATTGGCAATATATAGACTCATTTTTGGTTGTCACAACTGGGAAAGGAGGTGCTCCTAGAACTTGATAGATGGAGACTGGGGGTGCTAAACATCATGCCACGTTCAAGACAGTCTTCTATAACAAAGAATCATCAGGCCCCCAATGTCAATAGTGCCAAAGTATGAGTATCGGCATAATTGCACTGGTTCCTGGTCGGTCCCCAAGTCTCACAGAGCCATGTCATGGGCCTGGATGGATGCTAAGCCTGGACTTGGTTGTGCTCTGTCTGAGGAACCCATTGTGTGGGCATAAGCACTTTTTGAGCAAACAGCCGACAATAGGGCAAATAGAAAACTTTCAAGTGCCCCTGTCTTGTAGAGTGAACAGTTTCATGGTAGGTGCCCTGTGGCCACATTTAGTCGCTCGTGTGACTGTTACAGACATTATTTAATATCAGAAGACAGACAAGCCTTACTGTTCAGCACACTCAGCAGCAAAGTTCAGGGAGACTCTAGGTCCTTCAGGGATTGCCTCTCCCGATACCTACACACAAAACCCTGGAAATAAACACGCATCATCATAAAGAATCACTTATCTCTATAGTTCATGAGGATTTTACATGTAATCATCTGAAAAATGTTCCACACATGTACTTTTAAATTCACAGGGGAAAACAACAGCAATGCATTATTTTTCTTCTGTATAATCCATAATACCCCTGAGGCTCTTTTCTGAATTCTCTTTGTTATCCCATGAACACTCTGGGTGTGGCTCCACCCTCAGGCATTTGCCTGTCCTGTTCCTTGTGTCTGGGATGCTCTTCCATCAGATGTCCCCTTGCTTCCTTGCTTCTCTCCTTTACCTCTTAGAGGTTTTTGCTTACAGACTGCCTCCTCAGACAGTCCTTGCTGGCCAACTGATCTCAAATTGTATACCTACACATATTCCCCACCTAAATCCTTACCACCAGTCTCTGGTTACTTTTTTTCTTTAGTACTTATCCTAGGTATATAGTGAAAGTCACTCAGTTGTGTCCAACTCTTTGCAACCCTATTGACTATAGTCTGCCAGGTTCCTCTACCATGAAATTCTTCAGGCCAGAATACTGGAGTGGTAGCCATTCCCTTTTCCAGAGGATCTTCCCAACCCAGGGATTGAGCCCAGGTCTCCTGCATTGCAGGCAGATTCTATACCATCAGATCCACCAGGGAAGCCCTAAGTATATATTGTTTATTTATTGTCTTGCTAGAAGAATGTAAGCTATGAGGTATCAGAGGTGTCTGTTTATTTCATTCTTTGATAGGCTCTGAGGGTTTAGAACAGTGCCTGGCATATAATAGATATGCAAGGAATATGCATTAAGTGGATGAATGGGGCCTTTTATTTGGCTATCATTACTCCCCTGGTGGCTCAGACAGTAAAGAATCTACCTTCAATGCAGGAGATTGGGATTCAGTCCATGGGTTTGGAAGATTCCTGGAGAAGGGAATGACAACTCACTCCAGTATTCTTGCCTGGGAAAATCCCATGGACAGAGGATCCTGATGGGCTACAGTCCATGGGGTCACAGAGTCAGACAAAGCTGAGCAACTAACACTTTCATTTTGAAAATAGTAATTAAAGTGATTAAACACAACTAAGGATGATTGAAGAATGATTCTTTTTTCTAAAATAAGGGATAGTTAGTTGAATCATTATTATTATTCTTTGATTATCTTAAGTTACTTTGATACTTACTGAAATTGTTCTAATAAAGAGCTTCTCTGATGACTTTTAAGAAATCTAAAATTTTACATATTTTCATAATTCATTTGAACTTTGTTGCTGTTCAGTCATTCAGTCATGTCCAACTCTTTGTGACCCTATGGGCTAGAGCATGCCAGGATTCCCTGTTCTTCACCATCTCCTGGAGCTTGTTCAAACTCATGTCCATTGAGTCAGTGATGCCATCCAATCTCATCCTCTGTCATACCCTTCTCCTTCTGCCTTCAATCTTTCCCAGCATCAGACTTTTTTCTAATGAGTCAGCTCTTCACATCAGGAGGCCAAACTATTGGAACTTTAGCTTGAACATCAGTGCTTCCAGTGAATATTCAGGGTTAATTTCCTTTAGGATTGACTGGTTTGATCTCCTTGCTGTTCAAGAGACTCGAGAGAGTCTTCTCCAACACCACAATTCAAAAGCATCCATTATTTGGTGCTTAGATTTCCTTATGGTCCAACTCTCACATGCATACATGACTACTGGAAAACCATAGCTTTGACTAGAAGGACCTTTGTCAGCAGAGTAATGTCTCAGTTTTTTAATACACTGTCTATGTGTATCATAGCTTTTCTTGCAAGGAGCAATTGTCTTTTAATTTCATGGCTTCATTTTACTTAAGTAACATTTTTAATAAAAATATGATTTTTAGTTAATATAAATAAGACATCGCTGTCTTAAACTTTCTCAGACCCTCCAAATGAACATCTCATTTGCTTGCACAGTTTCAAGTTTTACTTGCACAGTTTCATACCTAACTTGAATGAATTTATCAGTTCAGTTCAGTTCAGTTGCTCAGTCATGTCCGACTCTTTGCGACCCCATGAATTGCAGTACACCAGGCCTCCCTGTCCATCACCAACTCCAGGAGTTCACTCAGACTCACATCGATCGAGTAGGTGATGCCATCCAGCCATCTCATCCTCTGTCATCCCCTTCTCCTCCTGCCCCCAATCTCTCCCAGCATCAGAGTCTTTTCCAATGAGTCAACTCTTCGCATGAGGTAGCCAAAGTACTGGAGTTTCAGCTTTAGCATCATTCCTTCCAAAGAACACCAGTACTGATCTCCTTTAGAATGGACTTGTTGGATATCCTTGCAGTCCAAGGGACTCTCAAGAGTCTTCTCCAACACCATAGTTCAAAAGCATCAATTCTTTGGCGCTCAGCTTTCTTCATAGTTCAACTCTCACATCCATACATGACCACTGGAAAAACCATAGCCTTGACTAGACGGACCTTTGTTGGCAAAGTAATGTCTCTGCTTTTGAATATGCTATCTAGGTTGGTCATAACTTTCCTTCCAAGGAGTAAGCGTCTTTTAATTTCATGGCTGCAATCACCATCTGCAGTGATTTTGGAGCCCCCAAAAATAAAATATGACACTGTTTCCACTGTTTCCCCATCTATTTCCCATGAAGTGATGGGACCAGATGCCATAATCTTAGTTTTATTAATTAATTTATACTATATACTTATTTATGTAAATTATTTAGCATTAATTTTCTTTATCAATTTTCTGCGGAATCATAAGGATTCATTTAGCTTACCACACCAAAACTGTTAGAAAATATAGCATTAATATGCTTTTAACTATCTCCCTCTTCCTACAAATTATGCTATAGTTAACCTTTAACATCTTCTTTATGTTTTGTTGTTGTTCAGTTGCTTAGTCATGTCCGACTTTGTGACTCCATGGACTGTAGCATCCATAGCTTTCCAGTTCTTTACAATCTCGTGGAGTTTGCTCAAACTCATGTCCACTGAATTAGTAATTCCATCCAAACATCTCTTCTTCTGTTGTTCCCTTCTCCTGGCGTCAGTCTTTCCCAGCATCAAGTTCTTTTCCAGTGAGTCAGCTCTTACCATCAGGTGGCCAAAATACTGGAGCCTCAGCTTCAGCATCAGTCCTTCAAATGAATATTCAGGGTTGATTTCCTTTAGGATTTCCTGGTTTGATCTTGCTGTCCAAGGGACTCTCAAGGGTATTCTCCAGCACCACAGCACAAAAGCATCAATTCTTTGGTGCTCAGCCTTCTTTATGGTCCAACTCTCACATCTGTACATGACTACTGGAAAAATCATAGCTTTGACTAGACAGACCTTTTTTTGGAAAAGTGATGTCTCTGCTTTTTAATACACTGTCTAGGCTTGTCATAGTTTTTCTTGCAAGGAGCAAGTGTCTTAATTCCATGGCTGTAATCACCATCTGCAGTGATTTTGGAGCCCCCCAAAATAAAGTCTCTCACTGTTTCCATTGTTTCCCCATCTATTTGCCCTGAAATGATGGGACTAGATGCCATGATCTTCATTTCTGAATGTTTAATTTTGAGCCAGCTTTTTCACTCTCTTTTACCTTTATCAAGAGGTTCTGTAGTTCCTCTTCACTTTCTGCCATAACAGTGTTGTTATCTGCATATCTGAGGTTATTGATATTTCTCCTGGAAGTCTTGATTCCAGCTTGAGCATTATCCCACCTAGCATTTCACATGATGTACTCTGCATGTAAGTTAAAAAAGCAGGGTGACAGTATACAGCCTTGACATACCCCTTTCCCAATTTGGAACCAGTCTATTGTTCCATGTCTGGTTCTAACTGTTGCTTCTCGACCTGCATACAGGTTTCTCAGGAGGCAGGTAAGGCAGGTCTGGTATTCCCATCCTTTGAAGAATTTTCCACAGTTTGTTTTGATCCACAGAAAGGCTTTAGCATAGTCAATAAAGCAGAAGTAGTTGTTTTTCAGGAATTCTCTTGCTCATTCCATGATCCAACAGATGTTGGCAATTTGAGCTCTGGTTCCCCTGTCTTTTCTAAATTCAGTTTGTACATCTGGAAGTTCTTGGTTTACATATTGTTGGGGTCTGGCTTGAAGGATTTTGATCATTATCTTGCTAGCATGTGAAATGAGTGCAATTGTGGGGAGTTTGGACATTCTTTGGCATTGCCCTTCTTTGTGATTGGAATGAAAACTGACCTTTTCCAGTCCTGTGACTTCATACAAATAAAAATATATTTTTATATTACAAATAGTATAGTCTTTATATTACAAATAATATTTGTATTGTTTGTATTTATAAAACATTCATTCTTTTAATTGATTAAAATTTAAAAATTAATTTTGAATTACTTTTATTTAGGTTGGTGGAAAAACTACAAAATGGTATAGAGATTTTTTGATATCCCTCACACAGTTTTCCTAATAGTAACATCTTATCTAATAAAACAATTATCAATACTAGAGAATTAATGTTGAAATAGTCCTACTAAAAACCTTACTCAGTTTTACCAGTTTTTCCATCATAAATTTAGTAGTTATATTTTCTCAGTTTTGTGTATACGATAGCAATGTATCAATTTTTCCTTGTTTATTTTAATATTTGACTTCCCTCATACAGATATTTATTAAAACTCTACATTATCAGCCATCTAATGTATTTAGGTCAGAAGTCAAATCTGCAGTTTATTGAGAATAATGTTTGATTGGAAGGTTTATTAAATCCTCCTTTCCTTCAGTAATCTTACTTATCTCTACTCCCTTCTTTTTCATGTCCCACTGTTTCCTGCTAATAAATTGTTGCTTATGTTAACTTTCTTTGGATCTTGGTTCAATTTATATATTTTCTTTTTACAATGCTAGAGATCCAACTTTATAGTGGATAAGTACATTGAAACATGAGCCGTATTTCCAGACTGACTGAACTGACTACTAACTAAATGTGGATCCCTGTGAATAACTTTACTTTCCAGGTTTTTTTGTTTTTTGTTTTTCCATGTTTGGTAGTTCTAGATGTTGGACTATATAATTATCTTGTATGTATAGTCTCTAAGCTATGTCTGACTCTTTTGCAACCCCATGGACTTTAGCCCACCAGGTTCCTCTGTCCATGGGATTTCCCAGGCAAAAATACTGAAATAGGTTGCCATTTCCTTCTCAAGGGGAGATTCCTGGCCAAGGACCAAATTTGTATTGCAGTCTGATTCTTTCCTACTAAGCCACCAGGGAAGCTCCATATGATTCTCTAGCTGCCTTTAGTCTCTGAAATACCAGCTTTAAAACTAGATTCCTGCCTAGTTTTATTATTGAATCTCCCCCTGATTCACTGCTTCAGTTTTATAAGTCTACCTCTGGACTAAAGAGGGTTATGACTGTATGCATTTTCTTAGGTAGCTATATAAAGTTATTGTGAGATAAATTACTATTAAGTGCTATTAAGACTTCCTTTATCACATTTAGCTATTATCCACACATATATTTTGCCTGTCATTTTCCCACTAGGTACTAATGAGGGCCTGAAATAAGTACACTTTTGGTAACTTAATATGTTAAGCTAATCTCCAGGAAGATGGTCACATTTGTTCTTTGTCCTGGTTATTATAAGTATAATGGAGATGTACAGCCTCTGACTTCTAAACTCAACTTGAAATTTAATGGTCACTGTCTTTCACTAAATATGATGCCTAAGCAAAGTGTGTTTCTTTTCAAAGTTCAATAAAAATTATCAACTGAAGTGACATCTATTTGGATGTTTAAATTACCAAACTCAAAAATATGAAACATATTAGAAAATATAGCTAGTAAAAACATCACTTTTTAAGAAATGAAATTGTTCAAGTGACTTTTAATAGAGTTGCTTTTTCACTTAATAGAAGGAGATAGAGTAATTTAGTATTAGTGCAGTAAGTTCCAAAGTATTTTCTTTTTAAAAATTATAACCACTTCATAGGACCAAATGGAATATTCAAGAATATCTCCAATATTTTATGTTCAGATGTTGAAGCAATTTTTACTCTCTTCTCTCTCTCCCTTTGGCTTCCCTGGTGGCTCAGAGGGTAAAGCATCTGCTTGGAATGTGGGAGACCTAGGTTCATTCCCCGGGTCGGGAAGATCCCCTGGAGAAGGAAACTGGCAACCCACTCCAGTACTCTTGCCTGGAAAATTCCATGGATGGAGGAGACTGGTAAGCTGCAGTCCATGGAATCGCAGAGTCACACATGACTGAGCAACTTCACTTCTCTGTCTCTCTTGCTAAGTGGATGGAATTGGGTAGCAAAAGGTTGTTAACAGAAGTTAGGAACAAAAGCTTTTCCAGATCACAGGCATGGCAGTGATGTACTAAAATTCTCTGGAGAAACAGGACCTATAGATTGTGTACATAAAGAAGAAGAAATAGAGATATATACTTAAAGAATTGTTTCACACAGTTGTAGAGAATAACAAGTCCAAAATCTACAGGATAGAATTACAGGTTGTAGATGCAGGGAAAAGTTGGTGATATTGCTGCTTAGATCCAAAGA
Source organism: Bos indicus x Bos taurus (assembly GCF_003369695.1). NCBI lineage: Eukaryota > Metazoa > Chordata > Mammalia > Artiodactyla > Bovidae > Bos > Bos indicus x Bos taurus. The sequence goes on from NC_040077.1 coordinate 55,764,633, forward strand.
CAGTTTAGAAGCCAAATTCCTTCTTCCTCAGGAGACCTTGGTCTGCTTTCTCTTAAAGCCTTCAACTGATGGGATTAGATCAACCTACATTATAGAGAGTAATCTCTTCTATTTAAATTGCATTGATTTAAATGTTGATATCATCTAATAGTACCTTCACAGAAATATCTGGACTGATATTTAACTGAGTTTATGTGTACCATGCCCTGACCAAATTGACTTATAAGTTAGTTATCACACATAGCTAGTCAAATGATATAAAGTGTGGTAGTGTAAATCAATACAGGATTCCCATAGAGCTGTAGCCTGGAACCCAGAAATGATTGTTATTTACAGTCATGTTCATATGCTTCTTTACTTCATCTGCATTGTTAAAAGCATAAATTATAACTTTTTAGGATCTTTTCTTAAGAGACACTTCTCCATGGATCTCTCAGATTTCTGCATATCTTAGAGGAAGGCACCAATTGCCTTTTGTTCTGAAATATTCTAACAAGGATGTTTGCATAGAACAGAAACTTGGAAGAAGAGGTAGAACATCCGTCCAATGCAAATAGGCAGGGCTGCTTATTGCCCATTAGAAAGTACTGGGTTTTCTAAATTCAGAATTCTTCTCCTATGTAATGGAGACCACTGTGTGTGAAGGCATCCATATAGGCCCATCCCATTTGGGATTGTGGGCTAAAGGGACACCAGTCTGCTGATGACCATGCTGCTAGCTGTGCCATACCTGAACGACAAGTTTTGTGTCATCCACCATCATCCATGAAACAGAAACATCTACACTTGCAAGCTTGAAGGTAGGGTAAACATCTCAGTTCTTAACAGGCTTTAATACGTTTTTATTCATCACTTTAGATTACTGTATTGCTAAGTATGGTGCATGCTGTGACATTCTCTTTATGCTCATATATGCTCATTATTGCATCAAAGACGAAATATCTGAATGTCATAGAGAGACCCCCTGTATCACCTTCTCCCCAGACTGAAAATAAAAACATGTTCTTTTTTAAAATAGAAGGAAATCACTGTGTTGTAATATATGTTGTTCATCTGGGAATCAAGACCCCTACATGCACTTTACATATCTCTTTGAATAAAACAGCAAAGTATTTTGTTTCCATTGTGAGTAGCTTGTGTATTCACCCTCCTCAACCTAATAAATGAACCGAGGAAGGACCTGGAATGAAAATGAGGATGAGAGCATCAGCCTCAGCTAGCCACTGGGGGCAGATAATACAGTAAACTTTAGTCTGGCCAAGTACTCCTATAACCTTATGAGATAGAAAATTCAGTAGGCAAACACTGTTGCCACAGTGTTAATGAAAGGAACTTCATTCACACATGTTATATACATATGAGCTGTGTCACTTCGGGCCTTATTGAAATGCACAGAAAGAATTTGTATTAATTGAACCATAGGGATATGAGGCAGGAGAGTTGTCCAAGCACTAACTCTGAGGCATGATAACCCTGGATCTGGATGTGTCTACATTTGTAGGGCACTTTCAGTTATTTAAGGCATGTGGTCATACCTTGCACTCATGCCAACACTTCTGGAATTTTAATACTTTGCTCTAACTCAGAAAAATAATGTTCATACTAAGGATAGAAAAACTTGAATACTTTGGAAAAATCTAGGCCCAGTGTTTTAATAGTGGCAGTTATGGGGTGTAATTTCCAATTAATTCTTTACAATATTAATAAAATTATTTTGTAAAGCATTAAGACTTATGCATTAATCTGGAGATATGATATGCACCTTAAGGAAACTAAAGCCATTGCTCACATCCTTAGCCATTTATTTATTTATTTTTTATCTTGGACCCATTTTTAAAAATGGAAGGTTTCATTTTAACTATAAGAACTTTAATCCTCTTCTTTTCCATAAATATATAATATCTAAAAATCATACCCATAATAATGCTTTAGTTTTAGAATATATTTCCCAACTTCTTTTTAAATGCTTGTTTCACCTAATTGCATTAATTAAATAGCTTTCTGTTTTATTTTAAATCTATATAATTGTTCTTTTTCATTTATATAAATTTAATTATCTCTTATTCATCTTCACTTCATTTATGGTAGGTATCACTTATAGGAAATAACAATACTACTGTCAAGAATTTTTCACTTCAGTGAAAAATCTAGATTTTCATGGAGATGTATATTTTTCTAGCACACTATTATATATTATGTCTAATTATAAAAGTTATTCTTGATGTACTAGGACAATGTTTACAAATAAAAATTAATGAAAACTTTAATAATTTGAGTCAAATAATGTTAATCTTAAGTATTCACAGAGTACATGAAAAGTCTATTTTCAATCTGAATTATATAGATAAGTGTCTCAATTCTTTACTTTAAAGGGGATATACAAACATAATCTCAATCTATAAAAAATTAAGAGAAGCCATTATATTGGAATTTTTGTTTTTTTGAAAAACTACAAGTAAGTTCTTTCCTATTGATAAATGAAAACAGGTATTTTTTTGAAGCATAAGGAAGATTTTGACCAGAGTTTTTAAAAAGACCATAATTTTGTTTGCTGTTAGTTGTGTAGTGCTGATGATGCTCATGAGGTACTGAATGTTGATTTTGGAATGCAGACTACTTCAACTCTTACCCACAGGTATCAAAGCAATCTACTCCAGCAAGTTTCTTTTTAACAAACAACTTCCTTTCTTTTGAACAGTCATGTGTTTCTTTGAACTAGCAGTTAGTGTCTCTGTAGTTACCTGTTTGGAAGTTCAGTGTCGTAAACCTTCATATGTTATTAATCACCTAGTTGAAGGTTTCTTGTTATGGAGTTCCAAATGTCAGTCTCAGGCAGGTTTCAACCAAACCCTCTTGAATAAAAAATTATTTGTATATAAAACTAATGTTTTAGTTTTTCATCTAAGTCAAAAGTTAAAGGAATATGCTAAATAATATAGAGGTGGAGTTTTACCTTACCAGTGTATATTTGTTGAGAAAAGGATCCATTGATTACCCAGTCTTTGTCCTACAATTCTAAGAGAGGAAATTTCTCTGTGTCCAGTTAAAGATAGCCTAAAAAAGATTCCCAAGTGGCACATAACATTCATTTTTTTACTTTTTTTTTGATCTTTTTTTTTAAATTTTATTTTATTTTTAAACTTTACAATATTGTATTGGTTTTACCAAATATCGAAATGAATCTGCCACAGGTATACATGTGTTCCCCATCCTGAACCCTCCTCCCTCCTCCCTCCCCTTACCATCCCTCTGGGTCGTCCCAGTGCATCAGCCCCAAGCATCCAGTATCGTGCATGGAACCTGGACTGGCGACTCGTTTCATATATGATATTATACGTATTTCAATGCCATTCTCCCAAATCATCCCACCCTCTCCCTCTCCCACAGAATCCAAAAGACTGTTCTATACATCAGTGTCTCTTTTGCTGTCTTGTATACAGGGTTATTGTTACCATCTTTCTAAATTCCATATATATGTGTTAGTATACTGTATTGGTGTTTTTCTTTCTGGCTTACTTCACTCTGTATAATTTTTTACTTTTTTTTTAATCTTAAAATTTACATTCAGTTTCATTCTTTCCAGAAAAGAAAAACACACACGCAAAAATAATATTAAAAAACATTTTAAGCTAGTTGATTCATTTCTTTCTCAAAAGATAGATACCTAAAGAGATTATAATAGTAGTGATACTGTTAGTAATAATATTCATAGCAACATTTATATAGTACTTATTATGTATCACATTATTTTTAATACTTTTGCATATATTAATGAATTTAATCCTCAAAACAATCCTATGCATTAAACACCATCATTACACCTATCATAAAGATCAGGGGTAACTTGCTCCATTAGAGAATAAGTGTCAGAGCCTAGGAACTGTAGTTCAAAAACTTGTGATTCTAATCTCTACTTTATGCAGTTCAAACATTTCAGTTTTCAAAGACAAAAACAAACCAATTAGAGACAGGATCTTCCCACATTCTGCTTTTTAGAATTCCATTCCATTCCACTCTATTCACAACTGACTCTGCATATCCTATTTCTAATTAAATTTGGCCATAGGTCAAAATGCAGGAAATCATTACTGAATAATCATTTCAAAAGAGAAAAACATAAGGTATATTCCTATCAAAAAAGCCCAAATACATGTACATTTTAATCCTGATGAATTAATAAAAACTAACACATGTTGAGAATTTACAATATTGCAGGCAGTATGCTAAGTATTTTACATGCAGTAGCTAATTTATATCTTGTTATCATCTCACAAGAGTCGGTGCTATTATTATCATCCCTTTTTAAATGGAAAAAATTAAGGATCAGAGTGACTGAATTGCTTACCCAAGTGTCAGAAATAAAATTTCAATCATATAATGCTTTAACTGCTTCATATAAAAAAGAAAACTGTCAAGTCAATTTCAAAAGATGTTTTAAAAGTGCAAAGGTTTTTTAAAGAAAGAAGTTTCCATGCTGGAATAGATTTCAGATGTAATATAAATTTTGAAAACCAGTAATCAAGATAAAAACCAGCCACAGACTATGATAAATAGAAAAGAGTAACTAGCTACTCTTTTCCATTATGCTAGAGCAGGAGAGTGCTCAGTAGAATTAAGTGTCAATAAAGTAAAGACAAAATTAAACTTTTTTCTAAGCATAGGCACAATTAACCTGTGCAAATTACTCGTATTGGTTGGTAATGAAGCAGATAGCTTAGTGAAATTGAGAACATATCTGAATCACTCTAATGAGATTTTCAGTTAGATCAAATCACACCTTCTATTAGTTATCCTGAGCTAGAGCTCATACTAATTAGCAAAAAGGGTCACAAAAGAAAATTTTATTTTTTCCAAGGCCAGAAGGCCATGATTGAAGAATATGATAATAGTCAATATTTATGACATCTATATATGGGGGAATGTCATGTAGATGGGCACAATAAAAGACAGAAATAGTATGCATCTAACAGAAGCAGAAGATATTAAGAAGAGGTGGCAAGAATACACAGAAGAACTATACAAAAAAGATCTTCATGACCCAGATAACCCTGAAGGTGCGATCACCAACCTAGAGCCAGACATTCTGGAATGCGAAGTCAAGTGGGTGACTGTAGCCATGAAATTAAAAGACGTTTGCTCCTTGGAAGGAAAGTTATGACCAAACTAGACAGCATATTAAAAAGCAGAGACATTACTTTGCCAACAAAAGTCCCTCTAGTTAAGACTATGGTTTTTCCAATAGTCATGTATGGATGTGGGAGCTGGACTATAAAGACAGCTGAATGCTGAAGAATTGATGCTTTTGAACTGTGTTGTTGGAGAAGACTCTTGAGAGTCCCTTGGACTGCAAGGAGATCCAACCAGTCCATCCTAAAGGAAATCAGTCCTGAATATTCATTGGAAGGACTGATGCTGAAGCTGAAACTCCAATACTTTGAACACCTGATACGAAGAGTTGACTTATTTGAAAAGACCCTGATGCTGGGAAAGATTGAAGGCGGGAGGAGAAGGGGAGTACAGAGGATGAGATGGTTGGATGACGTCACCAACTCAACAGACTTGAGTTTGAGTAAGATCTGGGAGTTGGTGATGGACAGGGAAGCCTGGTGTGCTGCAGTCCATGGGGTTACAAAGAGTCGGATATGACTGAGCGACTGAACTAAACTATCATGTAGATTTCCCAGAAGTGTGTGAATGCTCATCTCTGTCTCTGATAAACTCCTACCTGTTATTGTATCCAGTAAGTGTCAGTTCTTTATCTTATAACAGAAGGAAAAGAGACAATGGTTTCCTGGGTTTTTAAAGAAGAGAAGGAGTTCATGGTAATTTTTTTCTGCCAGAGGAACAGAGTTATATTTATGATGTGTACAGTTTGGAAAGTGCTTTACATAATAGATGAAAGTGAGGAAAAGACCATAGAAAGAGCATAGTTATAAAAATCTCTACATTGGGGATCTATTCTATTGCTATTATGTGATAATAGACTGTCAACCTTCATTCATAAACATCAGAGTTTACCTTTCTATAAAGATTTGAACTAGAGGAGCTCATATGATTATATATCTAGAGTATTCCTTTAAATTATCAGTGCTTGTCTCTTATAGGAACCAGTAATGCTGTCCTTTTTCAAAGTAAGTCTAGAATATACAGAAATATTTTAACACTTCTTTGAGTTCACTCTTCCTGCAGTTCCATGGAGACAACCTTTTCTGGGCTTTCAGAGATGTTCTTCCACTGAACCTCTTCACCTCTTGGCAAAAAGGCATTTGCATTGTTTTGTTTATTCACATTATATATTACATGTTTAAACCTGCTTACTTTTGAACATACTATTTGATCACGCTACTTGACATTTTACTTCTGAACAGCCTATAAAACTATGTTTATATTCTGAAGACTCATTTTCACCCTCTTATCTCTCATCATATATTTTCCTATTTTTTGGCAGATTATTGTTTCAATTAAAATATCTCAAGAAAGGGCCTGTCGTTCACATAATATGATGTTCAAAACAAAAGTGAAATCTGTTCTATGGGATGATATTGGCAAAAGTCTGACTCTAAAAGAATTTATGGATCAGAATGTATTCCTTTTACAATTAAGCTTTTTATTAAGTAGAACATAAGTACTGAACAGTAATATAAAATCTGTTTCTTTCTTGTTTTTGCTTTTTGCAGATCTGGATAATGTGGAGGGCATTGCTGTGGACTGGATAGGAAATAACCTGTACTGGACAAATGATGGCCATAGGAAGACTATTAATGTGGCCAGGCTAGAAAAGGCTTCTCAGAGTCGGAAGACTCTCTTAGAGGGAGAAATGTCCCACCCCAGAGGGATTGTGGTGGATCCTGTTAGCGGGTATGAGATGTTTGATTAGCTTTATATAAAGAAAATGATGCTAGATAAATTTGGTTTTTGCATACCTAAAAGAAGTAAGTTTTATTCCAAATGTGTATTCACATATCAATGACCTGATTAGGAAAAGTTACTCATTTAAAGATTTCCTCTCCTAGAGAATATGCTAAGTAAACTTACCAAAATACATTGAACTGATATAGATAAATTGTATAAAGAATATATTTACTTGATTTATTAGGACAACACTATCATTCTGTTTTAGATGGACTGACACCAAGATAAAAAATTCAAACCAACAAATCAATTGATTTAACTTTTAATTAAAGGCTATTGAAATTTAATATATTCAGAAAATAGCAACTTTTTGTTATTGCTAATTTACTAAGGACCAGGCAGTGTATTAAATAGGTTACTGTGCTCTGTCCATGATTCCCTATAACAATCCTCTGATTTAATTGCTATTCTTGTTCTTGTTTTGCAGAGAAATTGGTAACAAATCTGCCAAAATTTTTTGATTATTAAGAAACTGTATAAATATTTAAACTCAAGACTTTATTCAAAACCACTTTGCTGCACTACTCTTGATTAGTCTAGATTGGGAATCATATAATTTTAGATATAACCAAAGTTTCCCCATAGTGACATCATTTTATAATAGTAGGTGCTACTTTCTTTAGGATAGATTATTTTGTGCTATTCATGGGAATGTATTTTCCTTATATTATTACTCAGAGCTAACCTGAATATAAATAATACTGGATGTATGAAAATACTGGAAAAAAAAGGTGAAAATTCCTAATAGAATCTCAGAATGAAATGAGTGGTATGCATATTTTACATGTTCAGTTTTTGTCTGTGGTTTTTATCCCCTTCATAGCTTGTGTTTCAGTGTTTCAGAATAGGATCACAAATTTATTTTTTATACTGTACCACATATATACAAAAAATAATTGACTAGGAAGCACATGACTCACTTGTAATTTGAGATCACCAGATTTCTGTTCCTAAAATTGTGTTGGGAATAGCTCCAGATACAATCAGGGTGCTTCTTTCTAGGCTGACCTAAGCAGCAGGTGAACTCACTGATTTTTTGTAAGGCATAATTATAAAGTAATTTCAGTGGTGTTCTGTGTGGATTCTTTAAATTTCTATTTTATTCCCGGACTTTTAAAGCAAGTCGTCTCTCTGAACTTAAACCAAGGCAATCCTAATATTAAAAGAAAATATTTAATCCACATTTTCAAAATTTCCTTGAGGCAAGATGTTTCAAATATATCTTACAACAAAATCTTCTTTCTCAGTATTCTCTTAGAGGAAAATATTTTCCAATAGAATTAAAGGCTTTTTCAGGTACTCAGGGAAATGACACTGAGCAGAGATTATGGAACCAGATGATTTGGAAGGAAATTCAGGTCCCTAGTCCTATCTCTTTCTTCAGATTCAGGAATCCATTTTAAACATTCCTAAGAGGCAAGCATCCAGTTTAGATTTGAAACCTACAGCATGTAAACACATGATTCAAAACATTTAGGGACAAATCTGATATGACATTTTTTCTTTTCATTAAGTCAATTTCTGCATCCCTGTAGAACCTATCTACCAGCTAATCCTATGTTTGCCTCTAATGCTGCAAAGAATGAGTCTTCTACTTCTCTCATCAGATTTTTAAATAGAATATTGTTATCATACACCAACCTAAAAAACAGACATGAGCACGTATATATGTATGTATGTATATGTGTGTACATATGTGTATACATGTATACACACATTTTTCCTATAAAAACGTACTATGCTCAGAGTGCTGCACTAGAACCACAGTAGTTAACAAAACAGGCATAGTCTTAGCCCTCATGAAGCATTTTGTGTTACATGAAGGGAATGGGGAGATGCAACAGTAAATAAGTACCTAATGAACAATTAATGTAACTTCTAGAAACCAAAGAAATGGAGTCAAACAAGCATGTTAAGGTGAAGGAGCTAACAGAAAACTGTTTAAATAGGTTTGCTGAAAAGCCTCTTTACGGTGCCATTATTTAAGTTGAAACTTTGTTTAGAGAAGGAACAAGCCATGGAGAGCGAGGAAAGAGTTCAGATCAAGAAAATGGTGCAGCTGAAGATTTTCAGTGGTTAGAGGAACTGCAGTGAAGACAGTTGGGGCTGGTTGTGGATGGCAACTGGGAAAGTGACTGAAGATACAATCGTAAGGAAAGCAGGGCCTTGGGTACCGTGATGAGAACTTTGTTCTTCAGTGCAAGTGTAAAACAGAGTTGTGATATCATCAATTTATATTAAAAAAGCAAACTAATCTTACTATTCTGTGGTGAATGGATGGGAAGACAAGTAGAAATAGGACCATTTGAATTTGTATCCAAATAATTGCTTGACTGTAATATAAGCTTTTTTTTTTTTAAACGAAGATGTGATTTAAGTTTGATAAGCTCTATTTTAAATAGCATAATATAATTATAAGCAAAACATTTTCAGAAAAAAGCTGATTTATTCTTATTTTTTCTACCATAATACCTTTTGCAGCTGTACACAAGAAAGCATCACAGATATTCTCTGCCATAATAGCCTATTAACAAAAATTACTCTGTTCAGAACTGTTCTTATCAAAAGCTTCTGAACCAATTATAGAATTAGTAAAGGATTTATTCATTTATTTGTTTATTAAAATACATTGTTAAGTAACTACTGTATAGATAAATAGAAATCAGTAAGGCGATAAATGTCTTCAAGGATGTTATAAAGCAGTGTGCTTGGTGTAAACACACACACACACACCCCAGATACAAACACACACACACAGCACACAATTTACCTATAAATTAAAGTAGAATTAAATGCATACTCTTTGGGAATTTACCGAGATTTTAAAAGATTTTTGAAGTTTTAAAGTTCAGAATTGAACTTTAGAGGATGGAAAGGATTTCCAAATGAATTTCCTCAGGAGCTTAGAGTTTGGGGTCATAGGTTAGTCACTGTACTCTGAGGGACAATATGAGTACTTGTTTGGAAGCAGGGGGAGTTAGTGGTGATTTTGAGGTGAGATGAGTTTGTTAAGGCTAGAGCCGGGCACATGTGAAGGAACATAGCAGAAGGTGAGACTAGAACTATGCAGAAATCTTCAATGTCGTAATTAAAAGCTTTAACTTATTTTGCTGACAACAAAATAATTAGAAGGTTTTGAAGATAAAAATCACACTTTTTTCAATTCATGATTTAGGAAGACAAGTGAAAGGCATATGACAGCTCTATGAGAAACAACCCATCGGGAATTCCCTTTGAAAAGTGATGAAAGACAGATGGTAGCATTTGTAATACCAATAGAAATGTGAGCATTGAGACAGGAGACAGTGAAAGAATAGGATTGACAGGGCTCAACAGTTGTCAAAATGGGAGGAATTAATTATGATGGACTGTTCCTCAAGATGATAGCTCCAGATTAACTCCCCCTCTTCCAAACATTTCACATTTCGTAATTTACACCAATAACTTAGAAACTTATACCTCCAGTTCTGATTTCTCAAAACATTGTCTCTAAGAAAAGATAAATGCAAAAACAATGCATATATCCCTCCAATCAGGATTTTCTATAACCCTGTCTTAAGCAAGAGCACCACATCCTCTAGTTAAAAGCTAGATATCATCTCATCAACTCAATCAAGTTTTAAAACAGTAAAATTTATTTTAATTCCATGACAGAAAATCTTACAGATTTAAATTTTGGGGGATTGACCATCAGATAATACAGTTTAAATTGGAGACATGATTAATGTCAACAAAACCAAGTTTAATGTTACAGAGTATAAATATGAACAAGGAATAAGTCCTGCCCATAATTATTTGAACATTTAAAAATAGAATTATCAGACATGCAACACCATCAAAATCAATACAAGGTATAAATGCTATAAATTCTATAAAATAACTAAGAACTGTCACTGGGAAACAGAAAAAAGGGCTAATTTTGAGAGAGGCTAGGGATAGACTTCATTAAGAAATTGCATTTGACCAGGTCTTGAAAAATAGAGGTGTATTCTTTCTTGTAATAAGAAAGGACAGCTTAACTTAATTTTTATTTGAGGGATACCCCAAGTCCAACCTATAAAAATATTTGTTAGCTCCTGCTTATTTTATGGGCTTCCCTGGTGGTTCGACAGTAAAGAATCCACCTGCAAAGTGGGAGACCTGGGTTCCATCCCTGGGTTGGGAAGATCCCCTGGAGAAGGGGCTTGGCTTATTTTATAGGTTTTTCCATTTTGTGTGTTTTTGAATGATCATCTTTGATAATGATTATATGGCTTCACAATATAACTGTTAATCAGATAATGAAATGGGTAGGTAATGATCACATATCTAGTTTCTGTCAGATGTGCTGAGTGTGTGTGCTCAGTCCCTTCAGTCATGTCTGACTCTTTGTGACCCTATAGACTGTAGCCTGCAATGCCCCTCAGTCCACGGATTCTCCAGGCAAGAATACTGGAGTGGGTTGTCATTTCCATCTTTAGGGGATCTTCCTGAGCCAGTCATCAAACCCACGTTTCCTGCATCTCTTGCAATGCAGGTGAATTCTTTTACCATTGAGCCAGCAGGGAGGACCCATTTTTGTCAGATAGGCGTCACTTATTTAAGTTTTGTTTTTCTTATATTTTGTTTGATTAAAAATAATCTCAGATAATGGATCGTATCACAAACAATTCTGTTTTTCAAATAGTAATTCAATATAAAATATGTTAGGCTTCCCTCGTAGGTCAGTAAGTAAAGAATCTGCCTGCCATGCCAGAGAAATGGGTTTGATCCCTGGGTCAGAGAAGGAAATGGCTACCCACTCTAGTGTTCTTGCCTAAAAAATCTTCATGGACTGAGGAGCCTGGCAGGCTACAATTCATAGGGTCACAAGAATCAGACACGACTTAGGGACTAAACCACCACCACCAGGCTATCAAGAATTATCTTGTGTGTGTGTGTGTGTGTGTGTGTGTGTGTGTGTGTTTATGTGTATGTTTGCACACTCATATATGTGTGATTTGGGTTATGATTAACTGTTTAAAATTTCATGAAAGATATCAATATAGATGAAAAAGTTTTCTACTTCTTGTACATAATTGATTTATATAGTTAAAGTCAAGTAGTTTTACCTAACTAGTACTGGACTAGAGCAAATGAATCTTCTGTTTATTCCTAATTTGTCCAAGTAATAAAGTCACTTCAATAGGCATGATACAAACTAAGCATAATGCCATGTTTTTTTCTACGATTAGAAAAAAATCATTTTGACTTTAGCATTTTGACTTGCTAAAGTCACCAATGTAAATATATTTACTCAGGTCTAAAAAGGAATATCAGCATAATTATAAATTGTTAAAAGAATTTAAAAAGAGTTTAATTGACATAAACGAGTGGATGGTATGTTATATCCTTAGCTGTCCCCATTCTGCTTGCTTAGATCATGGTAAGAATTTTAGTCATGAACACAGATTTGTCTAAAATTACCTCAGAAATTCTTTAAAATCCAGAACATGTGAGAGGCAAAGGTATTTAATAAGGGCACTTCCAAGGTTAGCAGCTTAGAAAAGCTTTGAAGTTTTATAAAGTTGTATATAAGATGACAGAATTAAACCCTACACTTTAATTAGTAACTCAGGAACTTTCACATGACCCCTAAAAGTACAACACATGTGGAGGGTTTTAACCTTATTCATGAGGCAGTTGGAACATTAGCTCAAAACCCCCTCTCCCACTGTTATAGCTTACACAAAAGATTTGTTTTTAAAGGCAGACGCTTTTGTTTGAGATAGAAATTAAAGCTCAAACTCTCAAGGTCAGTCAACCTGCTGTTATTAAACTTATGTGCAGCTCAATCATCTTCTGTGGGTTTTGGGGGTAATAATAAGCAGCAATAAAGCATAGATAATTTGCATCAGGAAGACAAATTAGACCTGGCCAAACAAACCCAGTATGCCTGTGCCCTTTAGAACTAAGACAATCCAACTGCTTGTCTTGAAAAATAATAATAATTTATCTGAGCTTAAATAATGTCTGGAGTAGATCATTAACTGTGCTATCATTGTCATGACAGGCAATCTACTATTTAATCATATAATTGATTATATGTTTTATAAGTGGACATTTAAAAATAGCAATGCCTCAAGAGTCATTTCACAATCTTGGTATCAATACCAAAAAAAAAAAAAAAAAAAGGAATCAATATTTGGCACTTACTGATAGGTTAATGAATAAACAAGTCTAGTAAGTACAATAGTAGGGGTTGCGGGTTCTCTGAAATGTGTCTACTTGGACTGGCTTTACTTCACAATTTTTGTTTAATTTTTAATTGAAGGATGATTGCTTTACAGTGGTGTTGGGCCTTACAACAACAGGAATCAGTCACAATTATATGTGTGTGTGTGTCCCCTCCCATTTGCGCCTCCCCCCGCCCCCCATCCCACCCCATTGCACCAATCTTAACTTCCCTGAGTATTTCATAGCTACCTCCTCCTTTGGGCAGATAAGCATTTAGATAGGAGAAAAAATCAGGATGTAATTAATTTCTGTGGAGCTGCCAAACCTGAGGTAGCATCCCACTATACTGGCAGCTGATTGAAATAACACACGCACTCTGGTTTTTCACGTCTTAGCTGGATGTATTGGACAGACTGGGAGGAAGATGAAATAGATGACAGCGTGGGAAGGATCGAGAAGGCCTGGATGGATGGCTTCAACCGGCAGATTTTTGTGACTTCAAAGATGCTGTGGCCAAACGGTTTAACTCTGGACTTTCACACCCACACATTATACTGGTGTGACGCCTATTATGATCATATTGAGAAAGTGTTTTTGAATGGAACTCACAGGAAGGTAAAAGACAAATGCTGCTGTTTTAACCCACGGGCTTCTTTCGCAGAGCCCTGTTGTGTTGTGTTAAAAATACTTTCAAGTTTATTTTTACCCCTCTGAGGTAGCTGCCAGTAGTCTCTGTGGGGTGGCTGAAGGAGGCTGAGCATTAAGCAGTGCAGCTGGCACTTGCCTCCAGGAGACGGGGCCCAGCTCACTGTGGTATGCCAGGATTTGTGGGATTTCTAAAAGAATCTCTTAGGATATCAGAACTGTTTGAAAATGGTATTTCCACAGTATTGATGTTTGCTAGGACAAACCAACTCAATTTGGTTCAAGTATCTTCAAGTATTTGAAGCTGAAATTTAGCCTACGTATTGTGACAAAGTTATTATAATTCACTTACTCAAATAAAGAACTTCATAACATTGGAATTGGAATACAAGAGTAGACTGAATTTCGAACCCATGGATGTGAATAAATATCAACATCTTCTTACCTCTTTTGGTAGAATCATTGCAAAATGATTTTGAAATAATTCTGTGAAATGGAGGACGCCATTGACTGTGTGAGAGAGGCAACATTGGCAAAATATCACCTCTGTATTCTCTCCTATAGTCAGTCACCTCAGCACATATAGCCTTATGAATGGCTTCAATATTTAGTTAAATAGTAAGAAAATGGAATATGAGAAATTACCAAAATGTTTCCTTTGACAATATACTTCCTTCTTTTTTTCGAAAGGGTGTTTGCACAATTGACCAAGCCTATCTCCTAAAGATTCTATTTGAGAAATGTAGTGCATTAATCAGTTAAGACTATTTCAATCATTGGTTAACTCTAACAATGCTTTAAATGTCTTTCCCCAAATAAGTAAGATTGATTTGCATTTAACCTAATGTTACAGGCTTAAGAAGTATTAAATCAATACCTTCCATCCACTCTCAGTGTTATAAGACCATGTTGTATCCCTTGGCTATTGGATGAGCAATATTGCAAGATATATAATGCCACTAATTACTCAGATCAATTTCTATCCCAGAATATCTTACTGAAACATCATAAGAAAAGAGATAAGGAAGAGTATCAAAGTTATTTTATCGTTTGTATTTCTTGACCATATGTATAATTTTGTGTATGAGAGAATTGAAATGGATGCAATGTAAATGGTCTCCTTCAAATAACATGTCCTAAAAACAGGAAAATATGCTCACATTGTGAAATCCATTTTTCAGACATACTGAGAGAAAAGTTTTTAGTTAGATCATTGTTCTACTTATTTGAGTATTCTCTCTAAATATTTGGTTATGTTTCTAAAGTCAGTTCTGATTTTTCACAATGTGTTTATATTTTACAGATTGTTTACAGTGGGAAAGAGTTGAACCATCCTTTTGGACTGTCGCATCATGGGAATTATGTGTTCTGGACTGATTATATGAATGGTTCCATTTTTCAACTAGATTTGATAACTAATGAGGTGACATTACTGAGGCGTGAAAGACCACCCTTGTTTGGGCTTCAGATTTATGATCCACGAAAGCAACAAGGTATTAAAAACCATGTAAAATTGCATCTGAGTTTTACATGTAATAGTACTTCACAGAGGTTGCATAAAGATTTTATTTTGGCAGTGTTGCTGAAGTTTTGTGATAAAAGGTGTCTAGTCACTCCAAAGTCAATCAAATCTTAGCCTTTGTTACCATAAAAATTTATTATTTATTGTTCAAAATATCCTGAGTGAGTAACTCTGGGAATTTTATTAGAGTGAAGTTCAAGGATTTTTCCAGATACTTCCTTTTTCATGTCATTTATACTGGAGAAGGCTGTTAAAGTAAAAATCCTCAATGTTTTCAAAGAGTCAGTATTGTAAGAAGTGGAAAAACTTTCAGTGTGGAAGCAACATTGTGGGAAAATGTTAAAATATATATATGTATAATATAAGGATAATAGTATTTTTAAAAATATCAGTATATTTATCTGATCAATTCATATACATTTGAGGTATATTAAATTATTATAGATGTTATGAAAGTGAAATGATCTACTCTGATATTCATGTCTTATTAAATCAGAAAAGATTTTTATATTTTTAATCTGCATGAGTTATTAATATTTATTAGGCTATCCACAAACAGAATTACTCAGAATTTAGGTAACAAAGAGAATAACGTTTAAACATATACATTACCATATGTAAAATAATAGCCAGTGGGAATTTGCTGTATGACTCAGGGTGTTGTCTTATTGAGAATATGTGTTCAGCCAAATTGATTGATTATTTTTCATTAACTTAGGAGAAATAATCAATACTTTGAGTTTATTACCAAGAGCAGACAATAGAATGTAGAAATGATGCCTGGTCAACATCTTTTTTGGTCAATAGACATTGAAATTAGATAACCTACTTTGAATCTAAATATTTGCTACCTTTTTCTACATTGATTAAAGTGGTCAGATTATGAAACAAAATGTTCTCTGGTGTTCAAATGTAAACATGTTATCATGTTACATTTTTCTTTCAGTGAGATTTATCTTTGCATCTTTTGAATATTAAATATTAATAAATATTTAGAAACATAATAATCAGTGGCATATAAATTTTGATTAAATACTCTTGATAGACCTTTTTGAAAATAAACTTGTAATTGAATAGAAAACCATGTTGTGCATATCATTAATTCTTCATGGAAGAAAATAAGCTGATCTTATATAGCTTTATACCTTGTTTTTCTACAGTATATGACTGTATATACTATGAGTTATTTAAAGAGAGGGTTATAAAATTGTTCCATATATCTAATATAAAAGAAAAAGCTTATATTTATAGTATAGAGTATATTTACATATAGTATTCATATATATGCCTATAAGTACATGCATATAAATACACAGATGATAGCTAATATCACACACACACACACAACCACAGGAACACCATGAAAAATATTTAGGAATGCTATCAATGCCACAACCAAACTTTTAGACTCGGTGTTAGAAAATTAGTAATCAGGAAAAACTCTATCAAATTACTTGGTAATATGCCAATTAATCTCAGAACAATAGATATATAATCATACTAAACAGAAAGTTACATTTAGGAATTAATTTCTGAGTAATTTTGAGGGGCTTATGGTCAAAATGTTTTTATCATATCAAATTGTTTCTTCTCATTTAACTGAAAAGCTTTCTTTCCTTTTCATTTACATTAGCTATCTAGAACAATTTTATAACCCTCTCCTAAAATAATTCATAGAAAGTATAGCAATTACATAAAACTAACACTTTTTTAGCTTTTTATTATCTAGTTTCAGAAGTGCACTTATATTTCCTGCATGTTTAGAGAATGACATCATTACTTAAGGACAATATTCTTAAAAATGTTGATGAATAATTTCCCATATCAAATTAAAAGTAATAGATCAGCTTCTATGATAAATATATGAAATTTGTTGTTGTTTAGTCATTAAGTCACATTTGATTATTTCTAACAGTTTAGACTGTAGCCCACCAGGCTCTTCTGTCCATGGAATTTTCCACGCAAGAATACTCAAATAGGTTCCATTTCCTACTCCAGGGGATTTTCCCAATCCAGGGATTGAACCCGTGTCTCTTGCATCTTCTGCATTGACAGGCAGATTCTTTACCACCATGCCACCTGGGAAGCCCTACTATCTCTCAGAGTTTGCTCAAATTCATGGCCATTGAGTCAGTGATGCTATCTAACTATCTCATCCTTTGCTGCTCCCTTCTCATGCCCTCAATCTTTCCCAGCATCAGAGACTTTTTCAATGAGTCGGCTCTGCACATCAGGTGGCCAAAGTATTGGAGCTTCAGCAACAGTCCTTCCAAAGAATATTCAGGGTTGATTTCTTTAGGGTTGACTGATTTGACCTCCTTGCAGTCCAAGGGAAGCTCAACAGTCTTCTCCAACATCAAAATTTGAAAGCATCCATTCTTCAGCACTCAGTCTTCTTTATGGTTCAGCTCTCACATCCATACATAACCACTGGAAAAAGCATAACTTTGACTATCTTTACTTTCATGGCTGCAGTCACTGTCCACAATGATTTTGGAGGCCAAGAAACTAAAATCTATTACCACTTCCACTTTTTCCCCATCTGTTTGCCATGAAGTTCAGTTTAGTTCAGTTGCTCAGTTGTGTCTGACTCTTTGCAACCCCATGGGCTGCAGCATACCAGGCTTCCCCATCTATCACCCACTCCCCGAGTTTACCCAAATGCATGTCCATCGAGTCGGTGATACCATTCAACCATCTCATCCTCTGTTGTCCCCTTCTCCACCTGCCCTCAATCTTTCCCAGCATCAGGGTCTTTTCAAATGAGTCAGCTCTTTGCATCAGGTGGCCAAAGTATTGGAGTTTCAGTTCAACATCAGTCCTTCCTATGAACACTCAGGACTGATCTCCTTTAGGATGGACTGGTTGGATCTCCTTGCAGTCCAAGGGACTCTCAAGAGTCTTCTTCAACACCACAGTGCAAAAGCATCAGTTCTTTGGTGCTCAGCTTTCTTTATAGTCCAACTCTCACATCCATACATGACCACTGGAAAAACCATAACCTTGACTAGAGGGACCTTTGTTGGCAAAGTAATGTCTCTGCTTTTTAATATGCTGTCTAGGTTGGTCATAACTTTCCTTCCAAGGAGTAAGCATCTTTTAATTTCATGGCTGCAATCACAGATGGGATCAGATGCCATGATTTAGTTTTTTGAATGTTCAGTTTTAAGCCAGATTTTTTACTCTTCTCTTTCACCCTCATCAAGAGGCTCATTAGTTCCTATTCACTTTCTTCCATTAGAAGGTATCATTTGCCTGTCTGAGGTTGTTGATGTTTCTCCCAGAAGTCTTGATTCCAACTTGCGATTCATCTAGCTGGGCATTTTCCGTGATATAGTGCTCTGAATATCAGTTAAATAGCAGCTGACAGTATACAGCCGTGTCATACTCCCCTCCCAATTTTGAACCAGTCAATTATTCCATGTCTAGTTCTAACTGGTGCTTCTTGACCAAGAAGTTTCAAATCCTAAAGGCACTAAAAATGAGTCCAGAATTGATATTCCCCTCTCTCCACTTCTGAAAGCCTGCTGGCTCTAGTAATTATCTGAGGAGTCGTCAATACTCTTCACCATGACAAGGCTGTGATCCATGATGGGGTTATGAAATTTACTAATTATTAACTGTAATTATAACTACCAGTAAGTGGGCTAAATATTCTTATTTAAATCTCACTGAAGACATTTAATATAAGTCCTATTAATTTATAGTATACATATGAGAAATCCAAGAGTCAGGCAAATGTAGCCATTCTCCTCAGAAAACAAGGAGCCAGGGTTCAAATTCAAGTTTATCTGACCACAAAAGAGTTTTATATGATTCATTTATGTAGCCATTTTAATTTATTAAAATTGTATAGCTACTATATTTTTAGATATGGGAAAGGGACATGTGTTTTTTTTAATCATTGTAATTTTATTATTAAAATTTTTATTAAATTATTTTTTTTAATATAAAGAGTCCCTGGACTACACATTTATAGAATTGAGGATTCAACAATCTTAGACTATAAAGCACTAGTATATCAGATACACCTTTAAAAATATATCTTTAATCTGCCTTAAAATGCAAATTATGTAGCACAGATTATATATATTCTTACTCACATAGAAACAAGATACTTTATCTTGTTACAACAGACATATCTGTCCACATACTTGTACCTTGTTTCTACACACACAAATAACTGTTTCTGTCATTCAACTTGCTAACTGTAAGTTTCATTCATTCACTTACACAGTCTGTGGCAGACACTGTAAGGGACAGAAGAATCCTACTTCTCCTAATTATTAGATTGAGGAAAAAAGGTAATGTTTTTGGTCCAGACAGACCTTACCTTAAACTTCATTTAAAATACTATTCGTCATTTATTTTCCTTGCATATTTCATTTTTTTAAAAGTACTTCCTAAATGACTTAATCTAGAATTTTAGTTTGTTGTTTTCAGTTATTTTTCTGACCCTTATTGATCTAATTTTATTTTGTCATATATAAACAAGTCAGAGTATAGGAGCATAAATTTTAGATTAATATAAATTCTTATTTCTATTCATTTGGAAAATATATGAAAAAAAGAAATAATATGAATTACCTGGAAATAAATAATAATTTGTGCTCTAAATCCTTACTTTTATAATGATTATTTATATATTTTTTCTAAATATTAGAGAAGTCATTTAATTCTTTAGGTCTTCAGTAGTTTCACCCACAATGAGATGAAACCTATCTTTATAATTTTATTATAAACTTAAATTAAAATAAAAGTGTAGAGAGGGCAATGGCACCCCACTCCAGTACTCTTGCCTGGAAAGTCCTATGGACGGAGGAGCCTGGTGGGCTGCAGTCCATGGGGTCGCTGAGGGTCGGACACAACTGAGCGACTTCACTTGACAACCCACTCCAGTGTTCTTGCCTGGAGAATTCCAGGGACAGGGTGCCTGGTGGGCTGCTGTCTATGGGGTCGCACAGAGTTGGACACGACTGAAGTGACTTAGCAGCGAGGTAACTAACCCTGGGATTGATGAATTACAGATATTCAAAATGAAAGCTATCAATATGTTAATGAACACTTTTATTGATATTTATGTGTAAAGATTTTACTGCTCTTTGTAGTCAGTCATGTTTTCAAGAAAATATTTTTATATGACTACTTTTGCAAGGTATTAACATTTCAGTATTATATAAATCCTATCTGGAATATGTTTAAGTGATAAATTAAAAAAAAATTGGGATATAACTAAAATAAAAACATTCTAAGCAGTTTCTAATGAGATATGGAATTATTCAAACTAATTTAGATTTTGAATTTCTATCATGACAGTACAAATACCAATTTCTCTCTTTTAATATACTGTACTCACAGAAAATGAATATACTTTAAATCTTGAATATAGTAATTTATTTCTAAATACTTAAATTTTATATTCAATAGCAATAGTAAGTATGAATCATGCTGTTGAATTAAAGAGTATGACTTTCAGCATATATTTTTGGTAGGAAAATATAGCATAATATTGTTTTTAGTACTTTCTTCTTTTCTTACTGCTGTATATTATTCATATACTTCTTAAAATATTTTGAGTTAATTCTCATTTTCTAGATTCTGTATGTTACTAAAATATTCACTATATAATTTAATCCTGTACAAAATGTGCATAGTGTAGACAGAACACCTGTGCATCCTATGAAGTATTATATGTTCATTCCATTGTCTTGGAATAAATATGACTAAATCTGGAAGTTGCCTAAAAATGTTCTTTATTCCCTGTTGAAAAAAACCTGAACTGAATTTAATTTCCTTAGCTTTAAAAAATATATATATAAATGTATATATATATATTTAATTTTTATAAACATTGCAAATTAAATTTACTTCTCAGAATAATGAGAAAAAAATAATTATACACTTTAATTTTTTTTCTGATCTGAGGACACAATGATAATCTATGGGAGTGAGTTAAATATTTATTGCATATAGCAATCTTTCAAGTTTTTTAGCTCATTTATTAATACTCTTCACATCTAACCCCTGAAGCCCAAAGCATAATGGCCTAGTCTGTCACTTTTGTCACATTTTTGGCACTTGAACTTTAACTGCCAATACAGTTTTAATCATCATATTATTGACTATATGTCTCCCAGTAACTAAAACTCTTAATTTTTAATGTTTGAGTAAAATATTCTGATGTAATTGAAATGTTATTTATTGATACCTGGGAAAATGCAAGGTGTATACATAGTGTAAAATGATCCTGGCATTTACACTGCCAGTTGGGCTGCTGGTCTACACCTATGTATCTCAGAAAAGAGACTTTCTTCCTCACCTTTCCAACTTGTGGGAATGAATAGCATCAAAATGATGACAACCTAAATTTTACTTTGATGTACACCTTTATAGAACAGATTCTCCAGCCTCTTCAAAAATGTACCTCAGTTTTATCTGAGTCTCCAAGGGTGTCTCACATATGTTCATGAATAATACCATTATGAATTTCCCTTCAAGCCTGCTTTATTGATAGCAACCGATGTCTCTTCAGTGCCTCGGCTGTTTCCTCCCGAGACACCACTTTACCCTTGTGTATTGTACGTTCTCCCGAAGCCAGTGAGGCTGCTCATTTTTGAGCCTTCACAGGCAGCCTGCATTCCTTGTTTCCTCAATGCACTGACATGCCAGTTTACTCCTTGCAAAAGAGGAAGGAAAATGCCTCCCATCTCCCCAGTGTTTGTTTGCTTTCTGTTTGGTGTTGGTCACTCAGTTGTGTCTGACTCTTTTCGACCTCATGGACTGTAGCCTTCCAGGCTTCCCTCTCCATGGGATTTCCCAGGCAAGAATACTGGAGTGGATTGCCATTCCCTTTCTCCAGGGCATCTTCCCAACCCAGGGACTGAACCTGGGTCTCCTTCATTGCAGGTAATTCTTTACCATCTGAGCCCCCAGGGAAACCCTTTCTGTTTATTTGGGATTCAAAGGCACATCCATAATGCCTGTCTGTAGACTACTTTCTGAAGAACTCAAACTTGCATATACAAGGCCTCTTCTTCTAGGAATCTGTCCTGGACAGACACCATTTAGTCCACTCTGTCTTTTTCTCTTCTGTTGCCTATCTGCACACAGACCCCTATATCTTCCAAGCAACATGTAAATTCCTTTTATGTACCAGTGCATCATATATTTTCAAGCTTTTTTAAATTTCATTTATGATTCAGCAGGAATCCTGATTACAGGAATCCTGATTACATGAATGTGTCCATGGTATATATGTGTGTACACTTGTATGCCTACAAAACATCTCCTAGAAAGAACATGAACCCCAACTGGCTAACTTTGTATGGAGTCAAGAGTTCTCTGACGTAGTTTCTTCACTATTCTTGCAGGTGACAATATGTGCCGAGTCAATAATGGAGGCTGTAGTACACTGTGCTTGGCCATCCCAGGAGGCCGAGTATGTGCCTGTGCTGATAATCAACTTTTAGATGAAAATGGGACCAATTGCATATGTAAGTGTCTTTTCATGTTACACTCATGGTTTATTTGTGCCTTTTTGACAAATAATAGCAGATGAAACCAAAGGAATTAAAATCAAACTTGGAAAGAGAAATTCAGATAATAACTTAGGTATAATTAGACTATAAATAATTAAAGGAATTAATATCTAATATACAAATGAATAATGATAATGCAGTTTAGCTGAGTTTCCTGGCACTGCTGCATCGATCTTGTGCTGTGCTGTGCTTTGCTCGGTCACTAAGTTGTAGCTCACTCTTTGCGACCCCATGGACTGTAGCCCCCCAGGCTCTTCTGTTCACGGGAATTCTCCAGCCAAGAATACTGGAGTGGGTTGCCATGCCCTCCTCCAGTAATCAAACCAGGGTCTCCTGTATTGCAGGCAGATTCTCCACCAGCTGAGCTACCAGGGAAGCATCTAGCTTAGTAAAAGTTAAAAATAATTATATGCCACAGAAGAAAATATTTCTTGAAATTGTTAGGGATCCTCACCATCAGTAACTGTAACTGCATATAAATGAAAAATCTATCTATAATGTCATCATTGAACAATAAACTACTAGGGCATTTCAAGGTGTATCATCCAGTATAAGAATCCAGCAACTATTACCTATGATTATTATCAGTAGTAGAAATAATAATAACTTCTATGATATATAGTTATAAGGATCCACATCAAAACACCCTAGTAGTTTATTGTTCAATAATGGCATTATAAATAGATATAGCTTTAGAAATCAACATTTTTATTATTTTATCCACATCTTTTCTTCTCTAAAAGAAATAATATTGCAGATTAGTTGAAATCTTCTTTATTGCACTTGCTACTTAATGACCAAACAAAATTTGTCTTCAAAATTCTAGAAATGTTCTTTATAACTAGAGAATATTTTGATCTAATATACTTCAGAAAACAAATATGAATTTATCCATGGGCAAGGTTTTTTTTTCCCCCATTATTAATAGAATTTTTAAAATTGCCTATATAAGACACTGCCTGTAGGAAATAGTGCTCTAAGGTGTACTTCCTTTGATTCATCAGATGGTATCCCTCCCTTTGTTCAGTGATATCATTTAGTAATTTCTGTTTGGTTGTTGTTTGCTTACATCAGAAGAGAAGACATCTACCAAGACCTATAGTTTGGGAACAGACAGGTATTAAATATTGCTCTGAACAGCAGAAAGTCTGTCCAGTTGCCTGGTATATTAAATCTTATCTTAGTTATTGGGATAAATGGTATGATTCATGTGTATCTTTCTCAGTTTGATTTCTAGCATAGATCCTTCTAAGACTATTCTTCTGGTACAAAATGGGATTCTATGCTACTCTAGCTGGATGACTTTGCCATTAGAACAGATGAAATGCACACACACAGAGGCACGTGCATACAAAGATAGTAACCTTTGTGGATCTTCACCAGGTCCATTCCTGCCTTTGCTCTGCCCCAAGAATTCCTCTCAAAGATGAAAAGTAGCACTGCAGTGTCTCCTTTTTATGGTCACCACAGACCTTACTGTCAGTACTGGAGGAGCAAAGGGCGTTTCATTCCACCTAAAGGTAGATGAGCTTATTCAGTTTCAACTGGAATAACTTGAGAGGCTTCTCAGTGAATATCAAATCTCATCTTCTTGGTCTTGAAAAAAGTCAAAATTCAGTAAGGATAGTGTCAATAAAATGATCAAGAGGCTGATTTCTCAGTAATCTTAAGAGTTTTTATTTTCATCTTTGTTTTCATCGTGGGTAATTGGAAGGAAAGTGTATACATCAGGTACTAATAACTAGATGACTTTTTAAACTTTAAAGTTTCTAATTAGCTCTTTAATTTTTAATTGTGTAAACTATGATATTATGTATTATTTGCCTCTCTATTTCCTTTATTCTTATCCCCCATTAAAAATTATGGATTCCTTATGTGTTGGCATGGAGAAGGAAATGGCAACCCACTCCAGTACTCTTGCCTGGAAAATCCCAAGGATGGAGGAGCCTGGTAGGTAGGCTACAGTCCATGGGGTCGTGAAGAGTCGGACATGACTGAGCGACTTCACTTTCACTTTTATGCATTGGAGAAGGAAATGACAACCCACTCCAGTGTTCTTGCCTGGAGAATCCCAGGGACGGGGGAGCCTGGTGGGCTGCTGTATATGGGGTCGCACAGAGTTGGACACAACTGAAGTGACTTAGGAGCAGCAGTATGTGTTGGCATATCTATACCTATATTGATATTGATATATATAAAAGATTTATCACTGGGTTATCTCTGTATATGGAGAAGGCAATGGCACCCCACTCCAGTACTCTTGCCTGGAAAATCCCATGGACGGAGGAGGCTGAAAGGCTGCAGTCCATGGGGTCGCTGAGGGTCGGACACAACTGAGTGACTTCACTTTCACTTTTCACTTTCATGCATTGGAGAAGGAAATGGCAACCCACTCCAGTGTTCTTGCCTGGAGGATCCCAGGGACAGGGGAGCCTGGTGGGCTGCCGTCTATGGGGTCGCACAGAGTCGGACACAACTGAAGCGACTTAGCAGCAGTATCTCTGTATAAATAAAAATTAGGTAACTTTTTGTTTGTAAGGAAATACTATGCACAATGTTGGTAATTTAGCTGATGTTAAGAGATTTTATATGATAGTTTATATGTGACTATACATATGGTGAAAGTTAAAGGAGATTACTGTGAGACTATTGGTGTATTTTAATATTTATAATTCATGGATGAGGTAACTCCAATTCAATTAAAGGGGATAGAATTAGTATTTTTATCTATAGATGTTATACTAAACAATGTTAAATCATAAAAGCAGGTGACTATTTATTTGAGAATTTGTTATTGCATCAGAAGTTTAAAATTTTACTAGATTTTTCATATGGCATGAAACTTATCTCAATTCTTTTCTAATGTAATGGGGAAAATTAAGAGAAATATTATAGTAACTAATTTATTGCAAAAAACTTAAAGTGTGTTTATATAAATTATTCCAGTTTCTGTTCATTTAGTAACAAATTTTTTATAAAGATAATTTAGCCTTAGTTTGCAGATGAGGAAATTAAAGTTCGAAAGGACACAAATACATGGAGTTCATGGTTGCAGACTGTAAGGCAAGACAAGTATCAGTGTGTCACTAACCTCTCTTTAATGCTCATTCCTCTGGGCTTCTGACTTAGTTTAGGCCAGATTACAGACTTGTTATTCAACTAATAACATTTTAACTGGCTTTCAATATTAATCTGTAGCAAAACAAAAATACATGCTGCAATCATTGAGATATGATCTTCCTGGTTTTAGTCATCCTCACTGAACTGGCATCAAATGAACAAAAACCCATTGGCAGATGGTCAGGCCAGAATTAGACACCAGTGGTTGTTTCTCAATGAACTTGTGCCAGAAAGCAATGCCAGAGGAGGCATTCATCCAACAGAAAAAATATTGGTATGCTACATGGTTGATTAAGGATGCATTCTAATGCCATGCCTGGAAGGAATTAAGAGTGAGAGTAGGCTGGGCTCTTCGTTTTTGTGAACCTCCTGTGTCATGGTCAAATCTTCTTACAATTAGAAATGAGACCTGGTGTAGTGTAGTAACTGGAAACTTACTGCCCTGTAGAAGCATATGTAAAACCAGTTGATTACTGATCAAGTGAGTTTATTTCTTTTTAATTTATCTTGATGACTTTGAAGGGAAAAATCACAACATAGAAAATTAATAAGTGAGAACATGAGTAATACCAAGAAAGTAAGATAAGCTCCTAAAAAAATGATAGTCACTATTTTTTTTTTCAAAATAACATAATAATTTTGTCTAGAGTATTGAGACAATAGCACAGTAATTATTTAAATGCCTCTTTTGTGGCCTGGAAAAAAAATAAAAAGAATAGAACTTTCCAATATGCCTCACCCAAGAGATCAACTTAAACATTGACCAAAATATTGGTCATCCAAGGGTAGCATTGCACAATTATATGTCAGTGGTACCCTGTGACCTTCTTCACCTTCTGGAGCACCAGATATATTCCTCTGTCAAAAACAGTGCTCTGCTATGGCTCAGCCATTTATCTGTTCAGCTGTGACAAGCCTTATGTTCTAGGATATATGCAATCTAATGTGTAGTAAAAAGTTTAAGGCAGTAAAAAGTTTAGAAGCCTCATCCAGATGAATATTTATGGCCTCCTGTGCATAGGAACTCACAGAAGATTATGTACCACTTAGGTTGGCTGCTCAGAAGACCACTCTATCTAATGAAAGGTCATCCTGCTATGATAAGGAGGAAATTCAAAAACCATAGCAGCATTTTTCACACTGCCTTCCTATATGGGCAGGCTTACACAGAGTCATTCAGCAAACTACAACTTCCAAGTTTTATTTTAGGTTTTTCTCTTCCCCTATTCAAATCAAGGAATAGTTAGAAATGGTGTACTCCCAAAATGCCAAAAAAAAAAAAAAAAAAATCTGTTAAGCAAATAAACATATCCTAATGTGAAACATACAAGAACAATTGAGAAAGTGTACTATACTTTTATCTTAGACTAATGGTTTTATTACTAATTAATCATAAGTTTGGTATAATCAACAGCAAAACATTAATTGAGAGAGGAGTAAGAGCTAGTTTAGAATAGATTACCACGATGGGGTTGAAGAGAAGAAAAGCAAAATTAGAAACATAGAAACTTGTTCTTGGGCACCAAAGCTTATTAAACCAAGGTCAGGACCATATGTATTAAATTCAAACACTGAACTGAAGTCCAAATATATGATTTAAAACTAAAATAATTAAAAGTTTATTAGTAAGATTTCTTCATTTACTTCTTTATGATCTGGACATTAACACTATCAATCATTCTACCAGTTTTTACCAAAGAAAAGAGTTAATTCTGGGGTGCATATTTCCCTTGCAGTTTATTGATGGGTCGTGCAGAGACCTTCTAATTCCACTGCTCTAGCAGCAGGTATCATAGGATGTGTGAAAACTGGCAGCTCCTTGCCAGGCATGTCATGATTCATGTCATTTTATTTTCAAAGCCGAAATTAAAGGATTGTTTCTTACTTTGCCAGTTTTCTTACTAGTGAGATAATGTTATAATATTTTTACTGGAAGTGACCCTGACAGTAGAATTATAGGTTTTGAATCAGTTTTCAAATTCAAGTACAACTCTGAAGCTAAGATTACAAGTATACTGTCTGTTAATATGCTGAAAGCAATTCATGGTTGTGCCTAAATACCCAAGTGCAACATGGGTTCCATCACATTAAGCCTTGGAACAAAGTGGCATGGATGGTGGAACTTTTCCTGTATGTTTTGGTTATGGGGAGAACTTTATCGCTCTTTCTTTCTAGTTACATATCTTTTTTTTTTTTTTTCCCCCTTTAAACTAACTCTGTTCACATTCTCGGGTGATAGAACATTAATTGCTGAGCCAGTTGAAGTTGTAATGTATTTATTGAAGTATTAAAGTATTTATTCAATCTCCAGAGATAGAATATCTCACTGTAATAATGGCTGTAATATAGAATCATCAGCCTCTGTTAATTCCAGGAAGTCAGGCAACAAGTATTTTTGAACATTTCTTCTGTACCTGGTTCTATTCTAGGCATTTTTTGTTCTGTAATATGTGACATTGTCCTTCATATAGTCAAAAATCTTGTGAAAACACAAGATATGTGAACGTTACTTATAAAATAATGCCTTTGTAGAAGTTTGTGCAAGGTGTACAGAATAATGGTCTTATTTTTTAATGGAAGCTATTCACTCTCTTAATTGATGCTAGATGTACTTGCTTCATCATCATGTTGATTCTTGCAAGATTTGGTAGATTGCCTGGCCATCAGTTTGGGTTATTTGGTAGATAATGTTGCTACCCAGTTCCACAGGTAGGTGAATGCTAAGAAAAAGACCACATTTTGGAATGTCTAAATTGCTATCTTATCCATATTATCACCTATCACATTAGATTTTAATGTGATAATGGGCATTGTGGGCTCAAAGATGACCTGTCTTTTATCATTATGTCCTGAACAAACCTAGTCAGCATTGATAACATGATTTCTTGTGATATAACTACTGATTACATCTGAAAGGTGTGGGTTAGGGCTGAGTACAGTAATGATGCCAAATGCCCTGGGAGATATTGGAAATTAGAACTCAACATCTTAAAAAAAATCTTTATGATTATGAAGAGTCTGAAAGTTTACCCACATTGCCAACTAACATGTTAACCCACCAGAGTTTCATAGATTTAGACAAAAGACATGCAATTCCTGGATCAGGCAGAAACGATTTTATTAATCAAAGCAGGTCACTAAGTTGCACATTCACTTTGGTTCTCCTTGCTCCATCCCACCTCCACGTCATATGAAGACTAGGCCCAGAGAGGCCAGGTAGAGGTGGCACACAGAATGTGTTTGTACCACAGATGAAGAACTCTTGAGCTTAAAAGTCTGCTAGAAAATCTACCCAACCTTTGCTCTGAAGAGAGATATTATCTTTTATTATCCTGGTTAAGGAGCAAACCTGCTCTCTATTCTAAAAGGAAGCACCATTTGTATCTTCCGAGGCTGTTAGCTATTTAAACATCCTTGAAAAAATAGTCCAGAAAGAAGCTGACACAAGACATGTAGAAACACCAAGAAGAAATGCCTGTCCAACAAATTATAGGGCTTAGAAGAATTGTAGACAAACTTTTAAATGTCAAAAATATTCGTATATGTTTAATATGTGTCATTATAGATATAAGTGATACCTAACTGCTGTTACAAGTGATTACTCATATGTATTAATGACATTGATATAAATCATTATCAGAAGCAGTAAATACAAAAGTTAAATTATCTCAGGAGGTAAGCTCTACTGTCTTTCAAGCAATTATCCTTAACCTATCATGAAAAATAAAAATGTAGCCTTTGTAATCTGTTTTTGAAAAGTGCCAACTGTATATGAGCAAACATCATTTTAAAATAACTGACTACCCACATATATATGAAACTGTGTTTAAAACAAGTTTAGAAATTATTCCTGTTTTCATTCATTCCATAATGATCTAATTATCGGTTGAAAGCATTTGAACCTTAAGTGGACTTAAAGACCTTGTCTCTAAATTGATTATGTTAAAGAGTATTTAATTTGGAAATATCAATTTTCTAGGATAGTTTGTCTTTCCCTAGACAAATTAAACTTCTTTAATATAGATATAATTTTTCAGAAGCAAGTATGATTTCACTCTTGTCTATGGATATTTTTGATCATACCTTAAAACTGTGAATTAAGTTATTTGATCAACGATCATGCAAAAACATCTTTTAAATTAGGGAGATTTTTATCAGTTGAAATCAATCATTTCTTGTTTTCTGCAATCTTCAAGCTGTGAGACAACAGAATTGACTATTTCTTTTGACATGATTTAAGAAAATCTTAAACCTGAACTCAAGTAGGGAAGAAAACTGATTACATCTCCAATCAGGTTTTTTGTCCCATAGGGAAAAAAAATTAATTCTGAGAGACTATTGACTATTAGGCTTAATAATTATAAAATAGAAATTAATCAAGCTACTAGTTCCAGTTCTAAGTTGGACTTATGTAGAGTCAAAAGAAGGAACTATACCACCCTCAAAGATCTTAAGATCTAACCAAGCAGACAAAGTTCAAAATAAGGGGAATTTGCATGTTGTTAGTGATCAGTTCTAGAGATTCTGAGAGAAAAGCTAAATCCTAGAGATGGTCAGATACATCCCACATTATACCTCCATTTTGTCATGATTCCCATCCTCATTCCTAGTTGCTACTATAAAAGTTACCCTGGGATTGAGTAAGGGACCCAGTGACCTGCCATTTCTGTTTTTATTTGTTGTCATTTCCTTGAGATGTGTTCTCTTTTTTCCTTGCTCTCTTTATACATACATATATATGTGTGTGTATATATGTGTGTGTGTGTGGTCATGCCTGGTGGCTCAGTCTCCAGTATTCTTGCCTGGAAAATCCCATGGACAGAGGAGCCTGGTGGGATGCAGTCCATGGGGTTGCAAAAGAATTGGACACACACAAAACAACTACACACACACACACACACACACACACACACATAATATACACACATGCATACATATGAATGCATATATATACATTTATATGAATATGTACCTATATATTCTTTTAAAAATTGTTACTTTCAAGTGACTTTATGCAATGGCAGCATTAAAGAAATTGCTTCTTCTGCATTTTGTTATTGAGAAAGATTAAACAAGGAGGAAAAACTACTGTTAGGTCCTATATACAAAGTCCGCTTTTGTGAGAGGGAACAGAAAATACACGATTATCTTTGATCTCATTGAATGTTTCACTCACCACACTGACTGTATGTTTCGCCCTTAAGACCTTAATATTTTTAAAAAGACCTTACATGAGAATCTGGATTATATGGGACAGTTTTACGTTCTCTACCCCGTGCACCCACATGCCTTGTGTCTTGTTGCCTCACTCTCTGAAGCAGATTCTTTGCAGCTGTGGTTCAGTGCTGTGTTTCCTCTTTCATTCTCTGCCTCAGGGAAAATACAAGGGTTAAAGGGTTAAAAGAGTGTTCTGGAAATGCCACATATGTTTTCTTAATACCCCTTATTATTGAAGTCCACATAGGTTTTCTGACAGTTCATCAATGTGAACCAGCTACCCCAAATAAAATTTAAAGCCATTAGATCTAGAATGGAAAAACTGGCTTCTGTTTCTTCTAGTAATAAGCCACTTTTTTTTTATAATTCAGTGTCTTTTTCAGTCAATGAAATACAGATCATTTACTTTAGCTGTCATCACATTCCCTTCAGTTTTAAGATTCTATTGAATCCACTCAGAGAAGTGGGCTACTACAGTAGCCCTTTCAATATGTGAATAAATCCCAATTAATGGAATTTCTGACATTTGATTGGAGAATATGGAATATATGATAAAAACACTCCAAAGAATCTGAATGTATAATGAGATTGTTTTGGTTAACTTAAAATTTCCATAAATATTTAACCAGATCTGTTTTTTTTTTTTTACACTTTCAGGCCAGTGATATAAACATAACCATCAATGCTGTGTGCTATTCCCTTGTCTTTTCACTTTAATTAGTTTTTGATGTATTTATGTGAAAAGTGAAAGTGTTAGTAGCTCAGTCATGTATGACTCTAAAGGTTGAGGTAATAAAATTCTTTGCCATGCCTTCAGTTAAGCTTCTGAATGAAAGTTCTTTAAAAAGTAAAACTACAAACAGCAAAAATATAAGATAGTATTTTATCATTGTTGTTATTATTATTTTGGTGATATTTGCTTAAAATGAATCTCCACAATTCTTGTGGAATAATTATTGTTGGAAAAACTTAAAATTTTCTCATTTCCAGCGATGGTTGCCTCTACAATGCTTTCATTATTTTCTGTGAAATGCAATGAAATCAATATGTTATTATTATACAAAATTATCTTTTAATGCATTGAAAATATCCAGTGCTGTTTATATACCTTGTTTGTTTGTTTTTTAAACCCTAGTTAATCCTGGAGAAGTATTGCCTCAGATATGTAAAGCTGGAGAATTTCGCTGCAGAAACAGACACTGTATCCAAGCTCGGTGGAAATGTGATGGTGATGATGACTGTCTGGATGGAAGTGATGAAGATTCACTCAGTTGCTGTAGGTTCTCCTACAAGTTATATTAAAACGTGCTGAGTTTTTGAGTGTGTGAACTATTAAAGCAGTCTGGGGGAGAATATCTAAAATTATCATTAATGCAAATTGAACTGTTTTTTTTTTTTTCCCAGTCATTGTTTTGTATAGACGTTAGACCTAGATGACCTTCTTTGTATACCTTTAAAGTACAATTTTTCTCATCCTTCCACATCTTTAAATATCACCATTTTGGTTGCTTCAGAAATTCTTTTCTTTCCTGTTTTGTGCCATCAGCACCACCATACCATTGTTAGAAGGTTGCTCCAGGAGACCCCTTCAGATCTCTGAATTTAAAGATGTGAAAAATCAATTTAAACTCCCCCAAGGCAGAATTACTCATAAAGAAGGTCACAGTCCACTCCATTGCTCCTTGGCAACAGAGGCTTGGAAATGGTCCAAGGAAACAGACATGTGTTTGGAACATGTTATTACCTAACTTCATTGGCTCAGTTCATAGTAGGAGAGACATATGGGACACTCAGATTATTAAGGAAGTTAAATGTTTGATTTCTCCCCTTGCCTTCTGTTTAGCTCTTCTTCATTTGTGGCAATAGGAACAGTTTCATGTTTCTCATAGGGATCAGGCAATGACCCACACATGTAGAGGAAAACAATTTGAGAAGCAGATTAAATAAACTTTTGAAAATATATTTGATTCGAATCATTACCTTAGTGTTGTTGAAAGATATAAAATATTTCACATGGAGAGAGGTATATGTTGGACATATTTATCTTTAGTCTTTTCATTTGACTTAGATACATTATTTTTAAAAAGAAAATGATTATTTTTCAATTAATGACTTTTAAGTTAAAGAGGCTGAACTGATTTAGAGTTTTTTGGCAATCCTCCATTTTCCTTTTTTTTTTTTAAATATCAAGAATATAAAGATGAAGTTTTAAAGATTCTTTGTTAAGAATGAGCAAAATTGGTCTGAGCACCTGTAATATGAATTTGGGCACAAATTCTTAACATATGGACTTTAAAAATTATTTTCAAAGTTTATAAAATATATAATAAAATAAATTTAATTAATATATAACATTCCTTTCTCTTCATTTCCAAATATTCAACATTATGTACTTATTTTCAATCATATTAATATTAATATTTATACTCTAAATTGTGCTGCAAATAAAATGTTAAATATTAAATTGATACAACCAGCCAAAAATTTTGAAGTGGGAGGAGAATTTCATCTAAAGATAAAGGGTGTTTTCTTCCTCTTCTTTTTAACACAAACAATATGTTATTTATTGATTAGATTGTCTCATTCTTCATGACTCTAATGTTTATTCATGGTTGCAATGAATGCTCCCTATGTATCAACTCCCTGCATAGTCACAGTGCCTGTGCAGAGCAGAGGTGTTTCATTACAGCATTTAGGAATTAATCCTATGGGTTCATGTTCTGCATGATTGTTTTTTTCACCAACTCACAAGCTAATTTCCTCCAAGAGTATAAGGGACATTACATTTGCACTGTTAATTGTAGTATTAAAATTCCTAGTCTGTATTGTTCATTATTTTTAGAACTTATTTATCCCCTCATCCAAGCCTACACCATGGGCTTTTCCTGGCATCTTCTATTTTATGTATAGTTGGTGGTGGTTTAGTCGCTAAGTCGTGTCCAACTCTTGTGACCCCATGGACTGTAGCCTGCTGGGCTCTTCTGTCCATGGGATTCTCCAGGCAAGAATACTGGAGTGGCTGCCATTTCCTTCTCCAATTTTATGTATAGTCTGTATTCAATTCTAGTCTTTCACTAGTCTTCCCTTAACTAAAGCCCACTTTCCATACTTCTTCCAGATTAATAGCAATGTAATCTTGTTACTTCAATTAACTGGATAATCAGAAAGTTAAATTCTAAAATCCATTAACTCTCATATAAAGTACTTCATGTTATGTCATTTTTGGCTTTAAATGTCTATCATGTTTCTACTTACCCTCTTTGTCTTTATCAAGTGGAACTACTTATAAATCTCTAAAACTTTTCTTTTCCTTCTCTTTTTGTCTTCAGTGACATTGCATTCTCTGTTCCCAGTTATGAATTTCACCACAGTTTACCACTATCTCCACAGGGAAGTCTTTTTTGTATACTAGCCATCTCTTTTCTCAATACCGCCCACTTGAGTTAAACATCTCTTGGATATTCTTTTATTATGGTAGTTGCAAAACCATATTGCAACTTCATGCTTATTTATTTGATGCATCTATAAATGAATATGAGGGGACACATTAATTTGTAGCATCTTTGTAGTCTCAGTGTCTAGCACAGTAGCTAGCACATGGATGAATGAATGACTGAGTCAGAGGGGCAAAGTAAAATTAAACATCTCTGGTCACCTTCCAGCAACATGGTGTCTTCTTTAAACATTGCAATGATTCTGCTGTTGCTAAGTTGCTTCAGTGATGTCCGACTCTGTGCGACCCCATACACGGCAGCCCATCAGGCTCTCCCATCCCTGGGATTCTCCAGGCAAGAACACTGGAGTGGGTTGCCATTTCCTTCTCCATTGCATGAAAGTGAAAAGTGAAAGTGAAGTCGCTCAGTCATGTCCGACTCTCAGCGACCCCATGGACTGCAGCCTACCAGGCTCCTCCATCCATGGGATTTTCCAGGCAAGAGTACTGGAGTAGGGTGCCATTGCCTTCTCCAGCAATGATTCTAAGCAGCATTATATTCTTGGGATCCCGTAGTTAATATATCAGCACTGCATAATTAATTTCAGGAGTTTATTTTAGGTTGCAAGTACTCATAAGCTTCAACCTTGAATTCTGTTATCATTTTAGTTCTCAACTCCAAATCACAAGACAATGATTGTATTTGGTCCTCCTTTTTAACCTTGCATTTATAACATTGTGAAAATAGCAAAGGTTTCTGATCAAGCTTCTGTAAAGTGCTTATGCATAATGTTAGTACTTGAAAATGTTGACCCTCTAATATATTGGATGACTTTTATCCTCCTGAGCAGCTATTCTTGTTAAAGTCCCTAAAGTGAATAGAAAATGTTAATCACACGTAAATACCAGAAAACATAAGGCCTTTTCCTCACATTTATTTACTATGCACAAAAGAGAACTTCTGAAAAGTGATAAAAACTGCTTCATCACTATGACTACTTTAAATAAATAGTGTTTTGTAGAAACTGACTAGAAAGGAATACATTTGCTATGCAACAGCATGATAAATTGGCTATTTTTTCAAATTCTAAATAGAACTAATACCAACATGTATTTTTATCATACAGAAGTGCAACTACTGGGCACAAGGAAAATTACTTCAGAAAGAATGTAGAAATTATAAAACGGATACTGAAGAGCATGTCAAATCAGTTAGGAATTTAGACTCCAGAATGCAGGGGAAAAGATCACAGGAGGTAAACCTTAAATGGCCTCCTGCTGTGCTTAGATACTAGAGGTTTAATCCTTAGCTGTGGTCAGCTTCCCTTAGAGGGTGGATCATGTCCTCGGTATATTTTGCGGCTTCACGTTTATTTGTTTGTATTAGGGGAAAAGACTCATGATGATTATTTTCATTATTAAAATTACTCAGAATCTCCTATTTAGCACCAACTCCAGGTCACAAGTAATGCATTTTTCTCTAGAATTTTCCTTCTAGCCCCAGAAAACATTAAGCAAAACATAACACAATCAAGCTTATTTAATGTTTCAAGAAGTACTTGTGTAGATGTATGGTTTTAAAAAAAAGTATTTTTGATGTATGATTAAGTTATTTGATACCTACTTGTTATGTTCCACATTAACATTTGAGGTTAACTTTATGTTTTTGGTAAAAAATCTGAAGCTAAATCACCTATTGTGATTAGGGATGAGAAAAGAGATAGTGATATAGTTGGTTTTTCTGAAGACTTGAAAAATGAATGTATTTCCTTGTATATGAACTTGAATTCCTTGATATTTTCTATACAACTACTACATTTTAACACAGCCTAGTGTATTATTATTTGGTATAAAATATGAGACCATGAATGACAGAAGATATAGATCAATTGTACTATAATATAATTACCATAAATTTTCCATATCTTTGCCTTAAAATAATTATAATTTTATCTAGTTTAAAATTATTAAATTTGCTTCTCCTCTTTCCCCCCCTTCCCACCCCAGACAATCATAGCTGTCCTGATGATCAATTTAAATGCAAGAATAATCGCTGTATCCCCAAGAGATGGCTTTGTGATGGAGCTAATGATTGTGGGAGTAATGAAGATGAATCCAATCAAACATGTTCAGGTAAAGGTTTGCTTGGATGTATACGTAATCTCTTCTACTCTTAGTCTTCATAAAGATGCCTGAAACTACGCTGAACTTTCCTAGTGATCATTGCAGTATGATCTGATTATTGCAGTAGCAAATGAATTCAGAGTTCGATGCCAAAAAGGCCAGAATACAAATTATCTTTTACTTATTCTTTGGGTATAACTCTGCTTTTCAAACGAATTTGGCATATCATCCATGCAGGTTGACTGTCAATACACCACTTGGACAAAACTTGTCCCTGCTAGATTTTACTTGACAAAGGAGGGAGAGGTTTGTGAGTATGTTGTGATTTAGGCTATCTCACAAGAAGAATTATTATTATTTTTTTTAACCTTGAAACAATAATTTATATGTTTTTGTTTAGTCTTCTGTAGAATATCTCTGTAAATAGGTTTCTGTTCCTGGCACATTATTCATGTGCGTTTTTTTTTTTTTTTTTTAATTTTTAGAAATAAAATCCCAAGTCCGCTAAGCCTATTTATATTTCCATATAATTTATTGTATTGCAATAAATCTTTGAATCTGAAGCTAGATTCTCATTGAATAGAAATATACAGCTCATGGTACACATGAGGGCCAAAAAGATCATTCTTTTTTTTTTAATTTAAATTTATTTATTTTAATTAGAGGCTAATTACTTTACACTATTGTATTGGTTTTGCCATACATCAACATGAATCCGCCACAGGTGTACACATGTTCCCAATCCTGAACCCCCCTCCCACATCCCTTCCCATACCATCCCTCTGGGTCATCCCAGTGCACCAGCCCCAAGCATCCTGTATCCTGCATCAAACCTGGACTGGCAATTCATTTCTTATATGATATTATACATGTTTCAATGCCATTCTCCCAAATCATCCCCCGGCTCCCTCTCCCACAGAGTCCAAAAGACTGTTATATATACATCTGTGTCTCTTTTGCTGTCTCGCATACAGGGTTATCATTACCATCTTTCTAAATTCCATATATATGCGTTCGTATAAAAAGATCATTCTTAATCAGATAAGTGTTAAAAAATGATCCTGACTAGCAGCTGCCTAATGCTTCTCTTTAAACAATGAAAAAAGTCATATATTTAGTGACTCTTATTAATATGATCAGTATTTTATTAATCATTACATATACTGTTAAAATCTATCAACTACCTCACCTTTTCTCTTTGCAAAAGTAAGCCATACTAAATACAAATTATTATAATGCATTACTGAAAACTGCAAAGGCAGCACATAGATAAAAGACCAAGAGGTCAAGAAGCCTGACTGTACTCTGGATTTTGAAACTGGCATTCTTGGGAAGACTTGTGCCTCCCTGTACCTCAATTCCCACATTTATTGCTTTCAACTCTGTAGAAGTATAAAATTTCCAGAGCTTTGCACCATGTACTAAATATCAGCAACAAGAATGAAATAGTCACCATTCTGTAATCCTAGCCTCCATTTTATATTCTTTTTTTTTCCCATGGTAATGTATTTACTGAGGATCCATGGGCTAGTCATTCTCCTGTCCCTTGATTAAAAGCTCGGTCTACTCTTTTAGAGCAACTGATTATTTTTAAGATATTTTATGTCTTTAGTAAGGGTGTTTTGCCAAAAACTATCTAACAGAAAGGGACCTTTAGAGACCAGTTGGGCCTAGGCTCCTGCCTTCAAGTTTATTCTTTTCATAGATGAGGTGGAAGAAGAGATTTGCCTTAACTCATCATTGGTAAGGATTTAGGAAAACTCACTTCATCTCTCTCCAGGGCCATTGCTCTTTTTAACGAACTATGTTATCTTGAGAATTAGCTAGAACTCTAGACTTGGTCAGTTTAATGTTTCCCAGGTCACTCTTAGAATATGACTGCAATTTACAATGAAGCATCTTTCTAAATTAGTGCAATTATTATTCTTTTATATTAAGATTCAACTCAGAGACTATATAGTATTACATCCTAAACAGATAGATCTGCTTTCACCTTAAATTAACAGGCATTGCTGTGTCACTTCATAATACCATGTCTTCTTCATTTCTATTTGATTTTTTAAAATCTGCTTGTTTCTACATGATTTTTAAAGAAGGATTTGGGATTGATTAGCTACTTACATCGAAAGAGTGAAAATGTTATGTATAAGAGCAAATAAAAAAATTAATCCTAATTAGTAAGATTTTTAAGACACTCCAGGCCTCAGTTCACTAGAAAATAGAATGCCACTTGCTTGCACCTCAAGTGCTACTTTAAGTGACAGCAGCTGAAGTCTGCTACTAACTATTAGGTCTTCTTGTCATATTTATGATAGCTACTATGGTCACCTTATGTCTTTCTAAATTGAAAAAAAAAAATACAAAGAGAAAAATAATTATGACTTTTAGCTTTGAAAACTATGCTGTCATGTTACAATGTATTTCCATTTTGTTTTACCAAAATGAATAGGTCATTCAGGTCACTATCTTGGAAAAATATGGCAAATTCATTAAATGATTTCCCTGGTTGAGTTATTTCTCTACATTTCTAGATATAGATGTATACATGGATATGTATCCTAGATAAAATAATACTCATATGGGGATTATTTTGTAATTGAATCCACTATCCTGTAGCCTTTAGCAGTGTGACTACTTTATATTTAAATGAAAATTCTTTCCTATAACCAACCAATTTTGTATTATATTTCTTTGGGATTTCTCCTCAGTGGATCTACTAATTCAATAAATATCTATCACAGCATTGGAGATAGAATGAGGAAAAATACACAGTAATTTCTTTAAGAAGTTATGAGATAAGATGAAAAGAAAGACATTCAAAGAGTTCATTCCCATAGAATTAAGTTGACCCTCAAATGGGAGCACAAAAAGAGCTACTAAATAATCTTTGTCTCTCCTAGAAGGCCTACTAGAGGAGGGGATGTCTAAGCTAAGCCTTACCAAAAATAAATAAATAACTTAGAAAAATATCTAAATAACAGTTTAAATCATTTAATTAGAAAATATAACCTGATTAGACCATGTGGTATTCACAATTAAAATGAAAAATTAGAACTCAAATATCAACAGGAATTTCAAAAAGCAGTGTTAACTCAAAATCTTATAACAATAAGCAATTCAGTGCCATTCATATGAAATATAAAAATACAAAAATGTTCTATATGTGCTTGTTGATTAACAAACATATAAAAGTAGGAATAAAATACAGAGATTTAAAAAACAAAAACTAAGGATAAAAATTACCTCTATGAAAGAGAAAGGGAAATGTGACTGGGAAAGATTACATGCTGCTAAGTTGCTTCAGTCATGTCTGACTCTGTGCGACCCCATAGATGGCAGCCCACCAGGCTCCCCTGTCCCTGGGATTCTCAAGGCAAGAACACTGGAGTGGGTTGCCATTTCCTTCTCCAATGCATAAGAGTGAAAAGTGAAAGTGAAGTCGTTCAGTCGTGTCCGACTCTCAGCGACCCCATGGACTGTAGCCCACCAGGCTCCTCCATCCATGGGATTTTCCAGGCAAGAGTACTAGAGTGGGGTGCCATTGCCTTCTCCAGGAAAGATTACATAAGGGACTTCAAATGTAAGTATAATACTTTTATTTAAATTAGAATCTGTAGCAAATGTAGAAAAAATTAAGATTTGATAGTTCTATAAGAAGACAAACAGATTTTAATGATATTTCCTATACTTTTCTAAGTGATGGAAATATTTGACTGAAAAAAATATATAAGTGATTGTGGAGGGTGAAGTCCTTAGAGGGTAGCGGGCGGTTGGAGAGAGAGCCTGGAAGGGAAAAGGGGTACACAAAGGGGCAGAACAGAGCTGATAGGCAGGGTTTGGGAGTTGTTTTTCATCATCAACAACAACAGGGTTTTGTGTACTTTTGAGGGAGACCTAGAGACCAAAGATGAGAAGTTCAATTCAGTCGCTCAGTCGTGACTAACTCCTTGTGACTCCATGAATCACAGCACACCAGGCCTCCCTGTCCATCACCAACTCCCGGAGTTCACCCAAACTCATGTGCATCGAGTCAATGATGCCATCCAGCCATCTCATCCTCTGTTGTCCCCTTTTCCTCCTGCCCCCAATCCCTCCCAGCATCATGGTCTTTTCCAATGAGTCAACTCTTCACATGAGGTGGCCAAAGTATTGGAGTTTCAGCCTCAGGATCAGATCTTTCAATGAACACCCAAGACTGGTCTCTTTAAGATGGACTGGTTGGATCTCCTTGCAGTCCAAGGGACTCTCAAGAGTCTTCTCTAGCACCACAGTTCAAAAGCATCAATTCTTGGCACTCAGCTTTCTTCACAGTCCAACTCTTACATCCATACATGACCACTGGAAAAACCATAACCTTGACTAGACTGATCTTTGTTGGCAAAGTAATATCTCTACTTTTTAATATGCTATCTAGGTTGGTCATAACTTTTCTTCCAAGGAGTAAGCATCTTTTAATGGCAAACCAATTCAGTAATCTTGCCTTGAGAACCCCATGAAAAGTATGAAAAGGCAAAGTGATAGGATACTGAAAGAGGAACTCCCCAGGTCAGTAGGTGCCCAATATGCTACTGGAGATCAGTGGAGAAATAACTCCAGAAAAAATGAAGGGATGGAGCCAAAGCAAAAGCAATATCCAGCTGTGGATGTGACTGGTGATAGAAGCAAGGTCTGATGCTGTAAAGAGCAATATTGCATAGGAACCTGG
The DNA here is from genome assembly GCF_003369695.1 of Bos indicus x Bos taurus. NCBI lineage: Eukaryota > Metazoa > Chordata > Mammalia > Artiodactyla > Bovidae > Bos > Bos indicus x Bos taurus. Next base: position 55,806,044 of record NC_040077.1, read on the forward strand.
ACTGTCAGGTCCATGAATCAAGGCAAATTGGAAGTGATCAAACAAGAGATGGCAAGAGTGAATGTCAACATTCTAGGAATCAGTGAACTCAAGTGGACTGGAATGGGTGAATTTCACTCAGATGACCATTATATGTACTACTGCGGGCAGGAATCCCTCAGAAGAAATGGAGTAGCCATCATGGTCAACAAAAGAGTCCGAAATGCAGTACTTGGATGCAGTCTCAAACGACAGAATGATCTCTGTTCGTTTCCAAGGCAAACCATTCAATATCACAGTAATCCAAGTCTATGCCCCAACCAGTAACACTAAAGAAGCTGAAGTTGAACGGTTCTATGAAGACCTACAAGACCTTTTAGAACTAACAGCCAAGAAAGATGTCCTTTTCATTATAGGGGACTGGAATGCAAAAGTAGGAAGTCAAAAAACACCTGGAGTCACAGGCAAATTTGGCTATAAAGTACAGAATGAAGCATGGCAAAGGCTAATGGAGTTTTGCCAAAAGAGCACACTGGTCATAGCAAACACCCTTTTCCAACAACACAAGAGAAGACTCTACACATGGACATCACCAGATGGTCAACACTGAAATCAGATTGATTATATTCTTTGAAGCCAAAGATGGAGAAACTCTATACAGTCAGCAAAAACCAGACCGGGAGCTGACTGTGGCTTAGATCATGAACTCTCATTGTCAAATTCAGACTTAAATTGAAGAAAGTAAGGAAAACCACTAGATCATTCAGGTATGACCTAAATAAAATCCCTTATGATTATACAGTGGAAGTGAGAAATAGATTTAAGGGACTAGATCTTATAGACAGAGTACCTGATGAACTATGGACGGAGGTTCGTGACATTGTACAGGAGACAGGGATCAAAACCATACCCATGGAAAAGATGAGAAGTTGTTAGATTAAAAAAAAAAAAAGTTTCCCTGTAGTAACCATGATGATCCTTGGCTTCAAGCGTAGGCAATGTCAGACCAGCTTTTTCCCACAGCATAGAGCTCTGGTTCAATGACATAATATTTGTTCTCATATCCCACACAAATTTTAACTAAATTCAAACTAGACCAATAGGATTGTGTTAAGGAAACCTGATATATTTTTTAAAATCAGAATTATTTTTTTTGCAAGATAAATTGGAGAGTATATTTACATATGACATAGATTTTGTTTAAATAGAATGCTTTGATACAGTGCAGGTAAAGTTTAGGAACAATGTATCAAGCTCTGTCCTCCTCCCCCTCCTTGTTCCTATACACTGTGGGATTTCTCACTGCTGTATGACTGCAGGGGAAGCATCCTTAGTGATGGGTAGAAAAAATTCACATTTTGACAGTGAATTTCTGATTCACTGCTAAATAAACAGTTCCACTGAGGAGGTGTAAATTTCCTCTTCATTAGAGCAGAATTTGCTACAAAATTAGAGTCCTCTGGGGCTGCTCTGCTAATCTCACCTCCAAACTAATTTAGAATTGATGGAGACAAGAACTGAGAAAGTCAAGGTTGTGTCTTCTTGATACAAATCTAGTGATTAAAAGGTGATAATTTAGTCAATCTGATTATATCATATAGACAGTACTTGTAGATTTATGGAATGAAGCATTTTTCTTATCTAAAAATCTGTTAAATTTGCCTGGTAGACTAAGCAGATTATTTTCTCCATGATCAGAAAAGACAATGAATTCATATATTTTCAGGGCATAGTCTCCTTTTATCATAAGCCAGTAATTATTCTTTGAAATAAAGAGTCATAACAGTTGTGCAAGTTTCCTAGTTAAGGAGGTGATACACAAATTCCCATCACAATGTGAGATGTGTCCTAGGTGATGTGAGATAGGTATCTAGGAGTCCTTTCTCATTCTCCTCTCTAATCATTAGAGCAGTACTGGTGAAAGAAGAGAACCGGAGAAAACTGGTTAGAATTAAACATGAATGATTAGGAGAGTGACACAAGAGAATCGAATGGAAAAACATTGTATTGGAGATTATAATATAATCTCATTATGGGTCAATTAGAAGATTTAATGAAAATGAAACTATGTGATATCTTTTCTTCTTCAAAGCAAGAAAACCAGAAAAGTGGAAGGAATAAATGTGTAGTAAATGAGGGAGAAAAGGAGAGATTTAGAAAAAGAAATGTTGAGAGAACAAAAGAAAAGAGAAAGGCAGGGAGGGAGGAAGAAGGGAAGGAAAAAAAGAGGGAGGGAAAAAAAAAAACAGGAGGAAGAGTGGAAAATAAAACTGTGTTATTCAGTTTCTCTTACAACTCAAAAGGTAAAAAGTATTTACTGTGATCAGTGAAATGATACAGAGACATGTAAGAGAAAAAGCTAATTATCTGTCTCACAGCTCTGTGCCTTCCTCTTCCCACCAACTTAACTAATGCCAACATCTTCACACTTCTTTAGGCTAATGCAAATGTGGTTTTATTAAAATTACCTAGTGTTGACTTAAAAAAAAATGCAGAGTGTGAGAGTTGCAACTTACACAATTGGGGCAAAATGAGGACTGCATCCTGGGAGACAGCTATAGCTCCTCAGATAGCTCTGAGAAACTGCTCCAAAGAGGCAAAGGGGAAAGATCAGTATATAGGTGATTTTGGTGAAGGGATAGTACATGTAATCAAGCACATATTTTTTCCAAAATGTTTCGACTAGTCTCATGAAGCTTTTGGTAGTCAAGAGAAGCAGTCACCACCATGAAGGATTTTAGTGGTTTTCTAGATATGAGGAGATACAAGAATTGGATTCATAAAATTGGCTCCTGAAAATGTCTAACTATCTGACTACCTATTCTGCCAGTTTTGCCCTGAGTACAGAGTGCCCTGTTTCTGATCTCTACCCTGAACTCTTTCGTGGGGTGTTGAAGGTCAGCAGCTGCAGCAGCATATGAATTAATCCTTGTAGAGGTAGATAGCAAGTGCCAACTTGTAGTTGACACTAGGAACATTGTTGATTTACTCTAAATATTAGAGTAATTTTGCATAAAATCCATAAGGTTAACAAAATAAAGTAATGTAGGAATGTTAAATCTTACCTTAAACTTTCAACATTGAAAACTTCAGAATCATACTTGTTTGTTGGGCGATCTAAAGTCTATTAATCTAAAACAGTTTACTTGTAAAAAAGGAAAAATCATATATGGTATAATGTATTTTAGATTCAGCACCCTTATCCACATAATCAAAGCCAAACACAGTGCAACACTTTTCTTGGTCTTTCTAATTAGAGTCACTGAGAATAGAAACACTATATCCAATCTAAGAAATCAAATCAAACATTTCATTTGTTTTTTCTCAAGTAATCTTCTAAATACTCACCAATAATGGATATACGTCTTTACAGAGCAAGTGCAGTTTTCTTAAAGAAAATTACTAGTATATGACTTTAAAGAAACTATTTTATGTGACTTCTTAAAGTCTGAGTTATGGAAACCCATTTTAGTGTGTTTGGATGACTTTGAACCACAGTCTATTTTATATAAGCCATTAGTATTAAAGTTCACAGGGTGTTCTGATGAAATAGGAACACACCTGTCTGTTTCTCAAGCCCAGGAAACAAGGGGATATCTATAAACCAAGCAATGTTCTCAGGTCATAGCTGCAGGAACTCAGACTCTAATTGTTCCTCAACTGTCAAATCTTCATCTAACACAAATATTAATAGGTCTGAGTGTCTCCTTCCCAATTTCCCCACTCCTTCCTTTTGTCTAATTAAAAGGAATGCTGGTATACTTGACAACATAGGAAAACAGATTTGTAGTTCAGAGTGTCAAAAGGGAAAATAAAACCAAACATTTAAAAATAAATATGTGACAAACTAAGGCCTGGAAGAAGAATTAGGAAGCTATCTAGGCTCTCATGCTTTCAAAAGTTGATCTGATTATAATAGAAAAAGGCAATCAAATGCCTTATAGAACATAACCCCTTTACTGAATAATTTTAAACCACTGCCTTTGGCTAGCAAAGAAAGCAAGGTTTCCTGTGTGTGTTTCTTGAAATCCTTAAAAGAGCTCAAAGCAAAGTTCATTAATATATTTTGACTGAAAAGTTATACATTTTTGTATCACTACACTTAAAAGTAAGTTTAAAAAATCCATTTTAAGGCTAAATATATATTTTTAGAAAATATTTTCTGCATTCTTGATCCATACTTGAACTCATTTGTAGATCAAAAATAAATGCATTGAAAACGTTAGAGGACAAAGACAATTTTGACCCCATAATTAGAAACCAGTTACCCTGATATCTCCAAATCCTGCCTCCTTCATTATAGCAAGTTTCTTGGCTTATCATCCAAGGCTATGCAAAATAATTTTTTGTTAATTAAAAATTGGAGGAAATTTAATTCAGTCATATATTCATCAGCATGTGCCAGACAAAAATTGTAAAATAATGAATTCACAGCTTCATTTATGAACATGTGTGAAGATTACAGAATATCTTGTCACTTAGCATTCATTTAATTGAAGGGCAGAGCATGTGAACTTTAGAAAAGGCTGACAAGCTGGCATTACCAAAATTTTAATAAAGATTTAATTAGAAAATATTTTATCTAATAGAGAAATGTAATATCTTATGTGTAAAAGAGTTATTGTATGATTTATTTTATCCTTAATATTATTCAAAAGGTCTCTAAATTTATCCTCTGTGCATTAATTGATCACCTTAGCCAGGACATGCGAAGTGGACCAGTTTTCTTGTGGAAACGGGCGCTGCATTCCCAGAGCATGGCTGTGTGACCGGGAAGATGACTGTGGGGACCACACAGACGAAATAGCATCTTGTGGTAAGTTGTGAGCTTTCAGGCTGTTACTGGAGAAGGGAATGGCAACCCACTCCAGTACTCTTGCCTAGAAATTCCCATAGATGGAGGAGCATTGTAGGCTACAGTCCGTGGGGTCACAAAGAGTCGGACACAACTGAGCGACTTAACTTTCACTTAACTTTCTAACTTTCAAACAGATTATATCACTATCATCTGTTTTAAAAGGCTGTTTATTTCTTTATGAATATAAGACAACAAGGCAGAAGATGTTACTTTTTATTACTGCCTTTTGGGCCTGAGTGTGTACTTTAATGATAACTCCAGAATGTGTCCCATTCACGAGGCACTAGCCATATCATTGGCTAAAATAAATGGATCCAAACATTGCAGATTTTAGTAGGAAGTGATTATTATAAGGCGAACAGGACGTTCTCAGATGTTCATTATTTATCATATGTCTATAATGATTAAATTTTTCAAACAGAATAGCTCATTCAGTGACATGTGGACTAACTGAGGAGGCCATGCTTCCTGTTTGTATGCATGTGTTACACTCTTGGAGCAATACACTATAGAGGCTGAAAATACATAGTTGATAAATCATTTGTTTCATTTCTAAAGAGTTGTATCATTCTGAAGGACAAAATTTTTATTAGTTGAAAACATTTTTTTAAAGGCAAAATTCCTATTATTGCATAAAGTTGCCAATTTAATTACACCCATTTGTACCCATATATCAGTAGGCCGTATTATCATTTGTGTACTAAAACACAATAAGGAAATGAACCAGATTTTCTAAGTCTTCCACTTTATTTCAGTCATGGCTTTGAATATTTTAAATTACTACAGGACAGCATAAATTAGACATGTGTAGCACATTTATTAAAGTAGAATACAGCTGGGTATGTATTTTTAATATTTTGACTCCATGTTATAGTATTTCTACCAATAGAGAAATAAGGAGACTTTTTTCTAACTCCTCAATTAAAATAGTTCTGTTCAGCATGTGCACTCTGTTTACCTAAAATTTTTCCTTTTAAATATTTTTTTTATACCACACTAAGTCCCTATAACATTTGAGTTTACAACCTCTCAAAAAAAATCTAGATAAAGTATTAATCATTGGCAATTGACATTCCACAGAACACAGTAGAGATGCTAATAAAAAAAAAGTAATAGAGAATTACATAATTGTACATGTTACATGTAGAAAAATTTTTGAGGGCTGGCCAGTTAAGGGATTGAGCAGTGTATTTTCTCTCCTTTCCAATGTCCAGACTAATCATGTGGCTGGGTCTGCTTCTAGAGGGCTCTACTTTTTAGAAAAACTTAAATGCTTTTCTGCTCTTAGCATCTCCATCCAGAGTATCCCAGAAACATAATGAACAACCTGAACACGTTAAATACAGAGAAAGTCTGGAGTTAGAATTCCAAGTCAGATAAGAAATGCCATGAAAACAGAGTAGGAAATTTGTGATGAGCTCTTTAGAGAATTTTGATCAGGACTTTGAGCTGCCTTATTTTTAGCAATGGATCTAGTGCAATATTTTTTTCTTTATTTTAGTAATTGGAATCAAAAGAGAAGAATTCCTAAAATTTCAATAATAATTAAAATAATCATGCCAGCAAACTAACAAACTTTTCATGAGGTGAGTGGACAAAAGGTGTCAGGAGTCCAGACGTATTTTCCTACTGAATCTTTATGAAAAATCTACTGGAAGTATATTACTTTCCACATTTTACAGTTAAGAGAATCAACATTTAAAGTCATGAATAACATGTGTGAGATAACAAAACTAATAAATAACAGAACTAGACCATGAATCCAAGTATGCTTAAAACTAAAACTCAACCATTTCGGTGAACTTGGTTTGGAAGCCAAGGATAAGGTGTAGATAGGGGGCAGATAATGCCATTATGGTGGTTTAGTCACTAAGTCATGTCCGACTTTTGCAACCCCATGGACTTTAGCCTGTCAGACTCCTCTGTCCGTGGGATTCTCCAGACAAGTATACTGGAATGGGTTGCCATTTCCTTCTCCAGGGATCTTCCCAACCTGGAATTGAACCCAGTTCACCAAAATTGCAGGCAGATTCTGTACATACTGAGCTACTAGGTAAGTTAATGCCATTATGAAGTGAAGTGAAGTGAAGTCGCTCAGTCGTGTCTGACTCTTCGCAACTGCATGGACTGTAGCCTACCACGCTCCTCTGTCCGTGGGATTTTCCAGGCAAGAGTACTGGAGTGGGTTGCCATTATATATCCATAAATATCTGATTTAAATGCACAAACACCTGTAGTGAGTTTTATTCATTTGTGTGTTGATAAATCAACATATCTTAGTGGAGAAGAGCCCCAATCCAGTGTTGCTTATTTTTGTGACGTAAATACTCCCACTATGGCCAACATCAATTTGTGAACATGACTCTCTGAATGTGGAGGAGAACATGTACATAACCATATGCAGTATTTCCACTATACAGACACAATCAACATAAATAACGTCAAAAGCAAAATACCTAGAAAATTATAAACTGTGAGTATTAATTACCCTTGTTTTCAATATTACTTAATTGTAAGTTTATATGATTTATCATGTTTTAAAACACTGCCTGTGTGCTTAACAACTGACTCAAAAATCCTTGAAAATCTAAGAATTGACTCTGTAAGCTGGTACAAGATGCCTCCAGCACACCACTGGATATACAGACAGTGTGAAGTTTGTTTGTCAAATAGCATAGTTCCAAAATATGAAATTTTGGAGAATATCAGTAAACCACATGGGCTGGTCTCATTACCTTTTATAGCATAAGAAACGTGTTTCTCTCCAAACATGTTCCTCTCTTTAGCAACATACTTTTATCTCTCAGATTGTCATTTTAACTTAAAATCTACATCAGTAGAGAAGCTTTCCATAAACTTTTAATGTTTAGAGAGAATGGCCTAAATTTCTCTCATAACAGAAATTATCTCTGCACTGAATACAAAATGACAAAAAAAAGATGTAAATTGTTTAATTTGCTGAATTAAAAAAAAAAAAAATCAGTCACTCTACTTGGCAATAATCCAGAAATAAATATAGTTTCAGCTAATGTCCAGTTTTATTAAGCATTATTAAAAATTTGGACTGATCATATTTCACTTCTCCTGATGGTGTTAGCCAAGTGCCTGTAAATTTAATCCAACTAGGAGATTCTGTAATCATTTTTTCTTTTTACACCTCAGTTCCATAAACCACCTCTGTTATGTTTAATAATGATTGTTTTACATTGAAAAGAATATTAAAATTTGAGTTTAAAAACATGAGAAATTTGTGACTAAAAATGCTTCTGGTAGTAATTAGGAGCTGAAGGGACTATAAGGGGGGTCAAATTTTCAGTGGGATTCACTATGACCTCTTTACAAACCTAATTAATTTTACATGCATTTGCCTTTACAAGTTAATTGCATATTTGGGGTTCAGATTATATGTGAGCACATACTTACATAATTAGGAAGGCCCTTGAGGATTTTCTCTTGATATGTAAATAATATTTTAAATGTTTTAGTAGATTCCCTCTATAGAAAGGAGCATCTGTAATTTGATGCTGCAAATAAGAGAGGAAATGTTAAAATTGTGTAATTTGTCTCAGAAGTATGTCAAGGAGCTAAATGGTCAATCTTATTTTAAGGACATGACTATCATGTCCTGGTTCTCAACATGACTGGTTCTCAACTTTAGCTGTCAATTAATGAATCGCCTGAGGAGCTTAAAAGTTATATGCCCATGCCTCATCCCAGGGTCGGAGAAGGCAATGGCACCCTACTCCAGTACTCTTGCCTGGGAAATCCCATGGACGGAGGAGCCTGGTAGGCTACAGTCCATGGGGTCGCTGAGGGTCGGACACGACTGATCGACTTCACTTTCAGTTTTCACTTTCACGCATTGGAGAAGGAAATGGTAACCCACTGCAGTGTTCTTGTCTGGAGAATCCCAGGGATGGGGGAGCCTGGTGGGCTGCCGTCTATGGGGTCACGCAGAGTCAGACATGACTGAAGCGACTTAGCAGCAGCAGCATCCCAGGGTAATGAATAATCACTCAGATTCTGGTACCATTAAGGCACCTGTTTTCAATCTTGAGCATAAATCAAAATCTCTGTAGGGTTCATTCAAAAACAGAAGGCTAGAACCCATTCCCAGAGCCTCTGATCCTGTAGGTCATGCTGTTATTCCAGGGACCACACTTTAGGAACTACTGACTTATGGGAATCAACTTTCATATTTGATTTTATTTAACATACACCTAATGACTGTTTATATGCAAAACTAATTTATGATGAGAGCAATTATCCAAACAAATGTCATTCCCATCTCCACACTGTAGCATTAAATATAAGGGGTATTTCATGATTAAATAGAATATTTCACACAAACTTGCATTTTTTTCCCTTGGACAATTAATAGTCAAAAATAGCATAGTTGTTTATTTTAAAATTTAGTTTAATAATTTTTGGGTTGCTTTTTCAATGGTCCAATGGATGTTGGCAATTTGATCTCTGGTTCCTTTACATTTTCTAAATCCAGCTTGAACATCTGGAAGTTCTCAGTTCACATACTATTGAAGCCTGGCTTTGAGAATTTTGAGCATTATTTTGCTTGCATGTGAGATGTGCAGTTGTGTGGTAGTTTGAAGATTCTTTAGCATTGCCTTTCTTTGGGATTGGAATGAAAATGGACCTTTTCCAGTCCTGTGGCCACTGCTGAGTTTTCCAAATTTGCTGGAAAATTTGAAAATATATTGAGTGCAGCACGTTAACAAACTTCTCTGTGAGTGTCCAGGAGTCTCTGGCAGAGGCATGGATCAACAGTGGCCTGCTGCAGGGTTAAGTGCACTGAACACAACATGGCGTACTTAAGACCTTTTGAAGGAGGTTGCCATTATCTTCATTACCCCTACCATAGTTTGGTCTCAGGTCAAACAACAGGGAGGGAACACAGCCCCACCCATCAACAGAAAATTGGAATAAAGATTTGCTGAGCATGGCCCCGCCCATTAAAACAAGACCCAGTTCCCCCCAGTCAATCTCTCCCATCAGGAAGCTTCCATAAGCTTCTTATCCTTATCCTCTTCCATCAGAGGGCAGACAGAATGGAAACCACAATCATAGAAAACTAATCAAACCGATCATATGGATCACTGCCTTGTCTAACTGAATAAAACTATGAGCCATGCCCTGTAGGGCCACCCAAGATGGACAGGTCATGGTGGAGGGTTCTGACAAAATGTGTCCGCTGGAGAAGGGAATGGCAAACCATTTCAATATTCTTGCCTTGAGAACCCCATGAACAGTATGAAAAGGCAAAAAGATATGACACTGAAAGATGAACTCCCCAGGTCAGTAAACTATGCCCAGTTTGGATGTGACTGGTGATGGAAGTAAAGTCCTATGCTCTAAAGAGCAATATTGCATAATAACCTGGAATGTTAGGTCCATGAATCAAGGTAAATTGGAAGTGGTCAAACAGAAGATGTTAGCAGAGCCTCTTCTAAAGGGAATACTTTCTTGCCTCTTCAGTTTCTGTGGGCTCCTGACTCTTCTTGATTGTGGCAGCCTAACTCTAATCTATTGTTTTGTCTTCACATAGATTCTTCTCTGTGTCTCTTTCTCCTACAAGGACATCAGTCATTGCCCACTCTTAATCCAGGATGATCTCATCTCAAGATCCTTAACTTAATTACATCTACAAAGACACTTTCTAAATAAGGTCACAATCACAGGTACTAGGGTTTAAAAATTGGACAAATCTTTTTGAGACATATGATGTAATCCGCTACACCTGGGGAACTTTATTATGCCCTATTTCACCAAATGAAGTATAATAGTGGCTCAGGTATAGGCAGCTTTAAAAGATGAACAGGTAATTCTGTATGCAACCTGATTTGTGAAAATTACTCTCCTAATACCTATTAATTTAGTCCCTGCCTGCTGGTTAAATTTCTCACCAAGTCTCTCTATTACATGATTCAGTCCACTTCTCTTGCTTTTCCTTTGCACCTAGAGCTTTCTACTAACAGAAGCAATTTCTTGGCTTGCTAGCTGCTGGGCAATAATAGTTACAACTACCTCTATGGTGCTGACCTTTACATAGAGGTGTATATGGTGCACTTCTGTGGTGCAACCCTTTACATTTCTGTCAAAAGTAAACTTGACTTCTTTAAAGAGTTCAGTAGCATTCATCACGTCATTGGTTATTAATTAATTAATACCAGGTGTTTATTAATTACACATATGTACACACATAAACACACACTATATACACATTCTCATATATGTAACCATACACACAAATGCACATGTATACTCAAACATATATGTAATCAGAATCAAATATATATATATAATCTATATAGCACCTGGTATCTAGTATCTAGTAGTCATTCAATAAAATGTTATTAAATAGATTTGTTATAGATATATCTTCTTTTTTCTTCTTTATAAATAATTTTCTATTCTCAAATGAGACTATATATGTGTGTATATATGTTCTCAAATGGAAATATATATTTTCAACTGTGGCTGGAGTTGGTCCAGTTGCAGTTAGTTCAGAAAATAGCAATATTTCCAATATCCTTTTTTTTTTTTATTCTAATGTTTTGAAAGATATCAGACTGAAGTCCTATACTGATAAAGGAAACATCATTTCCATCATGCTGAGCTGGCATTTTGCAAAGAAAAAGCTATATGCATAGGTGAATATTTGAATCATGAGTTGCTGTTCATTGCTATGAGATATTTTCTAGCATTTAAACAGAACTTGGGTGACTGAAGTTGGGACCCTACCCCAGGGTAAACTGCCAAAAGGCAGTCAGAATGCAACTTTTGTTTTTTCCCCTGAGCCAGTATCCTTTTCAGAGCCTCAACTATGTGTTTTATTGACCCGCTCTCAAATATTTTAAACTCAGTTTTTCTATCTTCTAGAGTTCACCAAGTCACATATTTTCATTTACTATGTTCTAGATGCCTGAATTATTAAAAAAAGGCAAAGCTTCTGTTAGAGGTAAAAGAGGGAGAGAGGGTAAAAACCAAACTTCAATCAGTAATAAACAAAATACTTAAAAACTATGACAAGTGCTATGAAAGAGATAAGAAGCTAAATGACATGCTACCTGGTGTGCGTATATGTGAATTTTCTAATTGATGCATGTTTATCAATGAAAATTTATACATAACCTTTCTTTGACATGTATAATCTTTACACAATAAGACTGGGTCCTATATGGTAATGAAATTCTACGCTCAATATATGTCCATAATCTAGTCCATCTCTGTCCCTATTTTGTATATAACTATATATATATATATATACACGTTTAGATTTAAAAATTCAAGTAAATTTATTTAAAAATAATTATTTTAATTGTCAGGGATGCTTATCACTCTCAGATATGAATCCAGTCTTTGAAAATATTTCTGCTGCCATAAAATGTATAAAAACAGAAAATGTAACTTTTCTCTCTCCTCTATTTTCCATCTAACCCACTGGTTTCTACTCATTAATATTTATGCATATTCAACTTTCACTTTCTTTAAAAAGGTTACTACCAACATAACTACCAAATTCTCCTTTGATCATACACATCTCATCAACTATCACATTAATTCTTTCCTTACAACTAATGTCTTGGGAAATCTGAATAAAATTTGTATATCCATCTGCCACTTAGTTGACTATAAAAAGTGGAAACTCATGAAAATGGTCTTTGTCAAGCTCAACAAGGGGGAAAAAAAAGTCTGGATAGGGCATGTCAGTTTGTATTTAATGTTATCTGAACAGTTTCATCACAGCGGTGCTTCTTCTTGAAACATTTTTTCCTCTTGTCTACTATGAGAAGATATTTTCTCATTTAACCCCTACACTTCTCTAGTTTCTTTGTCTCTGCCTAACTTTCAGATAGTCCTTCATTATTTTCTTTGTGAAAGGAAGTAAATTGTTTTCTAAAACATTCTCATTTCTTATTTATTTGTTTGGAAATGAGAGTACAATTTCAACTCCTAATTCAGTATTGTCAATCATTTTACAGGTTAGCTTAGGTATTATAAATTTCCTCTTGGTATTTGCTGTTTTACTACAGTGTTTCTATATGTACATTTATTTTTAATTATCTTAAGATAGATTGTACTTCTTATATCTAAAGTCATATCTCTCATAAATTCTGGGAAATTCTAGAGAAGTTTCCTTTTGAATAATATCTAATCTCCACTTTCTCTCTTCCATATTTTTGGAACTATTAGGTTAATACTTGTTCATTTTAGTCTATTCTTCATGATTCTTGATCCCTTCTTACATTATTTTTGAACTGAAACCATGGCAATCTCTTCAGACTTGTATTCCAGTTTAATAATTGTTCCTTCAGATGTATGAATTTGTAATTTAACTTTTGCTGGGAGAAACATCAATAACCTCAGATATGCAATGGCACCACCCTTATGGCAGAAAGCAAAGAAGAACTAAAGACCCTCTTGATGAAAGTGAAAGAGGAAAGTGAAAAAGTTGGCTTAAAGCTCCACATTCAGAAAACTAAGATCATGGCATCTGGTCCCATCACCTCATGGCAAATAGATGAGGAGACAATTGAAATAGTAACGGACTTTATTTTCCTGGGCTCCAAAATCACTGCAGATGGTGACTGCAGCCATGAAATTAAAAGACGTTTGTTCCTTGGAAGAAAAGCTATGACCAACATAGACAGCATAAAAAAGCAGAGACATTACTTTGCTAACAAAGGTCTGTCTAGTCAAAGCTATGGTATTTCCAGTAGTCATATATGGATGTGAGAGTTGGACTATAAAGAAAGCTGAGCACAAAAGAATTGATGCTTTTGAACTGTGGTATTGGAGAAGACTCTTGAGAGTCCCGTAGGCTGAAAGGAGATCAAACCAGTCAATCCTAAAGGAAATCAATACTGAATATCCATTGAAAGGACTGATGCTGAAGCTGAAGCTCCAATACTTTGGCCACCTGATGCAAAGAACTGACTCATTGGAAAAGACTCTGATGCTGGGAAAGACTGAAGGCAGGAAGAGAAGGGGACGACAGAGGATAACATGGTTGGATGGGATCACCAACTCAATGGACATGAGTTTGAGCAAGTTCCAGGAGTCGGTGATGGACGGGAAGGCCTGGTGTGCTGGAGTCAACAGGGTTGCAAAGAGTTGGACATGACTGAGTAACTGAACTGATGCATTTTGAAAGTTCAAGGCTCTAGTTTTCATTTCTAAATATTCTATTTGATTATTTTTCAAGTCTCCCTACTTTTTTTTTCTCAGAATGTCTCAGAATGATTTACATTTAAACAATTTGTCTTTCTCCTTTAATTAAATTTTGACTTCCCTATTTTATAGTTCCTATCATATTTCAATCTCATTTCTGTCAGATATTTTTAAAATATGTGTAGAGCTTGTAGATGTATTTCCGCCATTTGCTGCATCTGCTGAATTTCTCTCACCAGATTTTTTCTTTCACCTTTTTAATTTTTGTTTTATTTTTTGTGATTTTTGAACTTTGAGACTATTATATATATATATATATATATTTTGGCCCTATGGAAGTCCTTAAGACTTGTCTTCAGATCGGCTGCATTAAACACCATGAGAATTCTTGGAAATGTTATGTGCCCTGAATTAATTTTTACCTTTAGTTTTTAAGGTTGAGGTTTCCTGAACTGTAGAAACTAGAACTTATGATATAGTCTTCATACATGTACAGGGAAAACTATATATTTTTTCACTTACAGTCCAAGCTAAGACATTTCCTTGTATTGAGAGGAATGTCGTCTGATGCTTCCTTCCATGGAATTTTAACCTCTGAGACTGGGTCTACACTAGGATCAATGCCTTTGTGGAATTAAAGATTTATCACCTATGTGAAGCTGTCATTAGTCCTCAAACATGTAGATTATAATTCTATCATTCTTCTATTGCCTTTCCAAGCAAAGTCACACACACACACACACACACACACACACACACACACACACACACATCCAGTAGTTATAGTTCACTAGCTGATCTAGTTTTCTGTACCATTCTCATTTCTGGGTTCTGAAAATTTGTATTATTTTTTTTACACATTCACCTATGTGTTAAAATGTTTGGTTGCTACTTTATCTAGAATTTCTCTTGTGTCTGTCACATTGCCAGAGCTATTCAATATTTCTTTTCTCGTTCTCAGTCTCATTCTTTATATACTCCCTGGGTGTCCCTTTGACTTCCAAGTCTTTATTATATCAATGGTGATCATTTCTGAATCTGTCTCTCAAGCCTGTTTATAGCTCCTAAAATTCCACTACTTCTGTCTTACACCTTATTGCAGCCATTCTGGAGTTCTTGCAGTTTCTCATATATTTTATGTACTCTGACTTCTGGGCTTTCAGAAATGCCATCTTTCTGGAATATTCTAAAAGCACCACTTTCCCTCCTGTTTGTCTGATTTAACCTGAACCTGTTATTTGTATCAACTTGTACATCACTCCTCTGGGAAACCATATCTAAGATTAGATGCTTCTGTTGTGTGTTTAAATAACACCTGGCACTGCCCTTGTCATAGCACTTATCAGAGGTTTATTAAGTCGCTTGTTTAATTAAATTACAAATGTTTTTCCTATCAGATTGTAAGTACTCTGAGAAAAGAGAATGCTGAATTCTGTATTCCCAGTGCCTACTACATTTGATTCATTCATACATTCATTCTTTCTGGGTGATATATCTCTAAGGTCTAGAACTCTATTTAAACTAACTAAACAAAGTGTTTAGTAAAATATCTTGAATGGGTAAAAACTTTCACAGTAGTTTTCTACTCTGTTTCATAGAATAGGAACCAGAGATCAGAGGTGTTAAGTAACTGCCCAATGTCACACATTAATTAGTGATAATACAAGAATTTGAACTCAGGATTCACCTGCTTATAATGTTTATGTTCTTTATACTTGGCATATGTGAGATATGAGGTTTTTATGTAACAACAGTGAAAGGGTAGTAAAATAAAGATAATTTGTGGCACCCTATTCTCTTATAATTTTTTTTAAAGTGTATTTATTGGATCTTTTGAAATTTGTCCTACCAAAGTACCAATTCTCTGGAGCCACAACTAGCATTGGTATATAGAAATGTTGTATATTTTCTCAGAGGATATGGTCCTACAATTGCTATAATTTTAAAAAGTATTATTTTCCATAACTATAATTATAAACATTAGAGTAGTAAAAACTAGGGTTGGAGTAAAAATAGAAGACATAAACCACAGAAAGAATAATAAATTTTTCATATCTTTTGCCCAATATTTTTATGCTATGATTCTTTTAAGGACATAGGTATAATCAGAATGGTATAGTGAAAAATAATTTAATTTTGGAATCAGATAAGCATTAGGATTTTACTCTGACACAAGTTGGTAATGAGTGTGTCCTCAGGCAAATCATACTGTTTTCTTCTGAAAATTTGAGTTGGTAATGACAATTGCAGAGCTGTTGAGTAGAGTGTAAGTAATGTGTTAATGTGGGCTACCTAGTGCCTCTTCTCAATAAATAATAATGTATAATGTATTATAGTCTTCATCATATTTAGATTAACATCAGGGCTTCCCTAAGTGGCTCAGATGGTAAAAAATATGCCTGCCGTTCTAGAAGCCTGGGTCAGGAAGATCTCCTGGAGAACAAAATGGCTTTCTACTCCAGTATTCTTGCCTGGAGAATTCCATGGGCAGAGGAACCTGGTGGGCTACAGTCCAAGGCATCACAAAGATTCAGACACGACTGAGAAATTAACACTTTCTAACCATGGGCTCCTATATTATCCTTACCTTGTCATTATTTTAACTTGAATCTTCTATGAATTTTCCACACACTTGTCATAGTCAAATTCATATGTGTGTGTATATATATATATAATATGTAATACATGCTCTCAAATGAACCTGGAATAACTGTATTTTGAGACTTCAATAATACATTATTTAGAAATATTTATATGGGGAACAAAAAGGAGGAATAAGTAGGACAATTCCTAGATTAGAGACAGGAAAGAATGTAAATTTCATCTGAAATCTACCTCACTGGGAAACATCTGTCTAAGCTGTGTATAGTGGATAAATATAAGTACCATACCAACCATGATTACCCTTGAGAGAAAGAGAAAATTGTTGCCACTTACGCAATAGCATACATATAACCTGGCAATAAATTTTAGGTGAAAAATATAATAGATAAGTTGAACATTCTACCTGCAACAATAGAAGATTTTTTAACAGCCCATTAATCCATATTATATATTCTATGAGGTTGAAGTAACTATAGAAATAAAATATAGTTTTCTTTTCTGTGCTGTAATTTCAACATGTTAAAATGTAAGCCACTTTGGTTTAATATGTTTCTTTTTCTGAGTTAATCAGGTAGTCTTTCCAAGAGTCCTGTAATTTATGTCTCAAGGAAGATCCAAAGTCAAATAATACTTATGCAAAGTCAAGAAGGAAAAGACACTGTGTAACATTTAAGACTTTATCAAATGCAATACTTCATAATGATATTTTAACAGAACAAGTATCCAGAAACAAAACAAAATATTAGGTTCTATTTTCAATTTTAAAAGTAATACTCATATTGAAGAACAGGGAAAATATCAGATTTGTTTTTTAAAAGTTTATTTTTTAGGGGAAAAATGTATATTGTCATTGTACCTCATTTCTTATCACCATCAGATGCTAATTATAGGACACTGAGCTATGAAAGCAGAGTTTTACAACATTAGTGAAAAAAGGGAGGAGGTCTACATTGTATTAAAATTTTTTTTATGAAAGTCTTTCTAAAATGTTTTGTACAGTTGACTGCATTATTAGGCAGAGAAAAGCCCAAGATAATTTTAATGTTTCTTTATTTATCAGTTCTTTCATTTTTCTGAAATTCAGTTACTGTGTTTTATTGGAATGCTGTGATAATCCTAGGAATTATTCAGGTGAGAAACCATATTTGTTCTACATTAAATTATTTTAGAGTGTCATGCATTACCAGATGACATTTTTTCTGACTTCTTGACCTTATGGACTTAAGGGACCCAGGATACCATGTTACAAACCAAGAGTCTGTGAATAGAAAGCCTGTGTGATTTACCAATAAGAAAACAAAATTGAATCATTAGTAACTTTACTTTTTCCAGGTGTCCATTAAATTAATACCTTTATTTTTTTTTAATGAGTTACTCTTTGCTTTCTTCTCTTCCCACCTTTTTCTTCTTTGTGGAATTTACCTATTGGTCCTATAAACTCAGTCATAATTGCAAGAAAGATGATGTAACCAAATATTATATAAGTAATAAATCAGAAAGGAAATTAGTTGTTTAAGAACACATGTGCACTATATGCAAATATTGACATAAAGCAAATAGATTGGCAGATATTTCTCCAGGAAAGGTGACTTTCTTCGGAATCAGAGGAGTATTGCAATTCAGGGTCTGCAACCATGGTGAGCCACATGCAAAGCCTCACAAGGGACGGAGAACTCTTACAGAGGGGAAAAGGAAGTTGGCAAAAGGAGTCTTTTTTTTCCTGTTGGGCTCAGCTATCATCCCAGGGTATGAGAACTCCCCCTTCTTATCTCCCAAATCTACGTAACTGAGATGCTTATTTATTAATTTCTTACACATATGCATATGTTGTATTTACTTACACATGTACATATATTTACTGTGAGCATAAGAGGCATGACTCATTTTCTTAGTGAAAATACATTGAATTTTCAATTATTTTACTCACTTTGGAAGTTTTTACCTTTTGGAAACTAATTTCCAAATGCTTCTTTTGGCTGCTTTTTAAAATTAGAATCTAAGAACTGGATAGAATCTTAAAGGTCACAGGGAAAATTTCTCAACTGACAGTATATCTCATTTAATTGTGTTTTGCTTTATTGCACTTTCAAGATACTTTTTTTTACAAATTGAAAACTTGTGGGAAACTTGTGCTGTCAGATGATAGCATTTTTATCAATAAAGTATTAATTAAGGTATGTATGTTTTCTAGACATAATGTGACACAAGTATAATGTGAACATAACCTTTATGTGCATCAAAAAATTAAAATATTTATGTGGCTCACTTTATTGAAAATGCAGTTTTTTTGATGTTTTCTGAGACCAAGCCTGCAATGTCTCTGATGTATGCCTCTATGCCAAATTTTAGAAGCTTCCAAATGCCTTGAGGGATTCATTTTTTCCTAATAAAATTTATGATGTTGGTTAATATATTTCAAACTTCATAGAAAAGAGATTTTAACATGTGAATTAACCTATTATGACTAAAGATGTAATATTATTTAAAAATTAATTGTCATCATTTCTTACAGTCTGCGTGTAGTTGCTTACTCGTTTTAACCATAACTTATACTTCATTTAAAGTCTCTATTCATGTCTACTCCACATCTTCTAAACATTAAACACTTATTTATCTAATGAAAAAAGCATATTTTTTTACAATATTCATATTGATCCTTTAAAGATAAATGAATTTTCATCATTTTTTCAGATTGAAAAATCTTTCTAAGAGATATTGATTAAATTAATTATGCTTTGGTCATTTTCATTTCTTTTTTGAGTACTTTTTCATGTGTCAGAGTATTTGTTCGGTTGCTTTGTAGATGACTTTTGATATAGTCTTTCATCTCTGTGTATCAGTTATTGCTTCCTTTTTTTACTACTTTTCTTTTTTTTTTTTTGGCTGCACCACATGGCATGTGGGATCTTAGTTCCCAGATCAAGGGTTGAACCTGTGCCCCTGCATTGGAAGGTAGAGAATTAAACACTGGATATGCCTCCTTTTTACTTCTATCTTGAATCATATTTAGGCTCTGATCATGTGTTTTGGTTTAAAAAAGTAACACTTATTCTAAAATTCTATCTCAAGACATGGCATTGGTAATCATAAAATTTAGTAAAATATTGTTCACTTTTATAATACTTTCCATTTTAACCATTATGCCAGTACCAAAGATGGATACTCAAAGGTAAATTCACACAAAGAAATTTCTTTTATGCAATCTTAAGTAAAGAAGCAAGTAGTCAAGGATCCATGTTAACAAGATCTATTAGGAAGCCACCACTTTCCCTACCTGTTATTTAATAAATAATAGCAATTTATGTTGTCACTGGATAGTTTACCAGTATTAACGTGGCTATCACTTGTAGTCTGTATCACTGCTGATCACCCTGCTGTCTCTCTTTTCCTAGTTCTAGCTACATAATAGAGTTCAGTCTCCAAAACTCATCATTTCATAATTTTAAGAACAAGGGTGAATATTTTAGCCTCTGATTTATATTTGAAATATTATTTCTGGGATAATATACAAAAAAGGCCTTTGATATGACCATGCAAAATTAATTTGCTTGCATTTTGTTTCCCTAGTGGCTCAGATGGTAAAGCGTCTGTCTGCAAGGCAGGAGACCCAGGTTTGATCCCTGGGTTGGGAAGATCCCCTGGAGAAGGAAATGGCAGCCCACTCCAGTATTCTTGCCTGGAAAATCACATGTACCACGGAGCCTGGTAGGCTACCGTCCATGGGTTCGCAAAGAGTCAGACACGACTGAGCAGCTTCACTTTCACTTTTCACTTTTGCTTTTCATTCTAGTTATTAGTGATTTGCCAAAAACTACATGTTGACATAGACTTTTAACTTTAAAATGTCATGGTTTTTAAAAGAAAATGCAAAGTTCTATAGGAATTGTAGCAATGTCATTTAAAATTCTCATTTCCTAAAGTATATTTTGTTAGTACTAAGAAAATGCTCAATGGCAACTTTTTAGAAGAATTACTACTGGGAGTACTTTGTAAAGTCCTCTTAAAAAAAAAAAAAAAGACTCAGAGTAGGCCTGGAGGGGAAACCTGGGAAGCATGACTGCCAAAAAGGTCCAAGTCCCATAAAGAGAGCAAGGCCATAAGGGGGCCAGTGGTAACCACCACTCAAATCTTCTCATAAATGGTGCAGTGCAGGGAACTGTTGGCCCAAGTGAGATGGCGTGGTGGGTGAGATCAGCCTTATCCAACAGGCCAGAGAGTGTGATGACAGAGGGAGATGCAGGCAGAAAAACTCCCCATGCATGTGTGAGATCAAGGATTCAGTTGTTACCCACTAGAATGGGTTTTATTTAAAGGGTTGTGTTTAAAACATTAAGGAAAAAGATAGACCCAAAAAACTGTGACAAAAATGATCGAGTAAATCTTGCTATAATCCACTTATGAATAAAGTAAGAGTTGATAGTGTTGCAGATTTTAAAGAAATATCAAAATTCAAAATAATTGGTATTTTTGATATTCAGTTCAGTTCAGTTCAGTCGCTCAGTCGTGTCCGACTCTTTGCGACCCCAAGAAATGCAGCACACCAGGCCTTCCTGTCCATCACCAACTCCCGGAGTTCACTCAAACTCATGTCCATTGAGTCGGTGATGCCATCCAGCCATCTCATCCTCTGTCGTCCCCTTCCCCTCCTGCCCCCAATCTCTCCCAGCATCAGAGTCTTTTCCAATGAGTCAGCTCTTCGCATGGGGTGGCCAAAGTTTCAGCTTTAGCATCAGTCCTTCCAATGAACACCCAGGACTGATCTCCTTTAGAATGGACTGGTTTGGATCTCCTTGCAGTCTAAAGGACTCTTATAGAATTATGAAATATTGGCTGGTATGTGTGGAAACTGGTGAACCAAATACTAAACTATTGAAAGTATTTAGAGACTCATTTCTACTGGGCACAAAAAACTCTCTTTATATAATGAAACAATTTATGAGAACTAACGTAACTTTTATATTTAAGATAGATGGAAAATATGGGTAAAGTAACAGTTTAGGTACTTTCATGGATAATAAGTTAAAATAAGGTAGAATATTGATAGTAGGATGTTATAGAAAGAGGGATAGATGGAGAGTTTGATGAACTTAATTCTAATAACCTAATTTCCATTAAGGAGGTATACATAACCTTAGGCAAGCCTAACATTCATGATTTCAGTTTCTTTAGGAGTAAAATAGTTTTATATAATCAAACATTTCTTATTTCTTTGTTTTTCAAGCACAAAAATCTGTTGTTATTATTCATACATTTTTTACTAAATTCCAGAAGTAAAGCTATAGACAGATACAGAATTGTGTAGCTAGATAAGAGGTGAATAGGTTTGGCTGAAGGAATTTGGGCAGCCTGAGTCTAACTCAGCCACATTGGTAGCTCTGAGACAAGCTAAAGACTAAAACGTGAAAATATTGATGGTCCCCTAGCCGTCAGATGGAGGTTAGAGAGAAAACCAAGTATTTGCCACAAAATGACTTTGACTACTGCTGTCAGGGAACAGTAGTAAAGAATATAGGCCACAAATCTATCTCTGTGTCATTTTTTTCTGTCTTTATACCAGTGAATTGATGGAGGTTTTTTCATGCTTCTTTTTCTTTTTTTTTAATGTCTATTAAATAAGTTGTGTGTGTGAGGATATATGATTCCTTGGATATTGTCTTGGGAGATAAAAGGTCTGATATTGAGTAAATCATGTTAACTCTACATGAATTACTTTCATTATATGAAAAATTTTATCCTGGGAAATATTAGTAAGCTTCTTTGAATTCCTTGGATGAACTGTTTACAATCATCTTTTCTCTTATTATTACTACCTTATTTTTCTCTTGTAATCAGTCCTGATTATCTGATCTTATTTTGACAAAATTGTCTGCTCAATTCACTAATCCTTTGAATTGGCTGACCAATTCTTTTTTTAGAATCATTTCCTGTGCTAATTCTATGCTTTGTTTTTTCAGTGTTTATTGTTATGGGTATGTCATTGTAGTTACCTGTTAGTAAACAAGGTCTTTTGATTTAATTAAGTAAAATTTTATTTTGAAATCTTATGTTTTGCTGTTGTTGATTTCCAGGGGATTTTTTTTTTTTTTAATTTAGAATTCACACTTTCAAAATCTGTATAACTGTATTGTCAGGGGAGTGTGTAATTTCCTTGGTTCTGTCTCATCACAACAAAAATTTAAAGTGATGGATGAACCAGCATTACAACCCTCAGACAGACCAGTGTTACAGCTCAGTTTAATTTAGAAAGTAAAGAAAAATACATCCTCGAGGCATGAGGGCATGCCAACCCAAAAGATGCGAAGAGAAGAGAGGCCCCTCTTGTATATGTTTTCTCTCTTTCCCCGAGCCTGCCGTATGTAAATTGGGCTAGCAAGGAGGGCTGTTTGTTTTACCCTAGATTCTCACTCTGGTCCTTGGACCTTTCTTTGTTCTATTTTCAAGGGCTTTTCCCTTCCTTGTCTTTTAGCCACCACCATTTTGGACTCCTTTTTCCTATTCTATCTACCTAACATTCCCCCTTTAAGAGATAGGAGGCCCAATTCTTTGGGAATAGGGACATCGAGGTTTCTCTGGCTACTTCCTGCTGAACTGGGACAACAGCAAGGGGCATTGGGCCTCTCCCACTTGATAGTCTCAAGCCTCAGAGTCCTATAGCAGTGTCCATCTAAGGGTGATTGATATTTTCATGGTTGGCTGTAGTTTTATATATCCTTGTTGAACTGGCACTGCATGTCTTAGCTTGTTGACCTGGGCAGAGAAAAAAATGGTTTAGACAATTGATAATACATGGGACAATCATAAGCAGCATCAATATGGTAATAACAGGGATTAGTAGGGACATTAGCCAACTCCAAATTTCCCATTACCAGGAGGATCCCCCAAAGAGAGATTGTAGCCACCTCAAGAACTCCCCAGCTCATTCTTTGAGTTCCTGTAGGGTCTAGAATGTTTTTCTTGAGGACTGTGAGACTTTCTTTAACTTAGCTGGAAGTATTTACCCAGAAACAACACATCTCATTCAAAATGGCTCAAGTCCTTCCTTGTTCAGGGATCAGGAGATCTATCTCCTGTCTATTTTGGAGTACAGCACTTGACAAGCTATGTTGGCTCCATAGAACTGTCCTGAGAAATCTTTTCCCCAGAAACTTGATTTTTGAGGTGTTCATTAGAATGGCATTCATTTGTAGTTCTGAATAGGTATCTGAGATTTCCCAGGGGCTCACAGGTGTATTGAGTGTCCTCTTCTGTTTTCTTCTATGGCTTGACTCATGAGTAGGGAATGCAGGAGTCATGTCCCAAGGTACAGTCAAGTCATGTACCTTGACGCTGTGGGGGTAGAAAGTATTACAGGGTAGGGGCCCTTCCATGTGGGCTGGAGTTGAGCTTTGGGGATCCATCTTTCTAGACTTTAATAAGGACTTGAGTCCCTGGAACATATAGTGGTGACTCCTTAGAATCTTTGGATCCTGGTTGACTCCCCACAAGTGTATATCCTATTAGAATTTCCCAATGACCATGGTATAAGACTGGAGGGTCTGAGCCTCTGGATCTGGGAAGAGGTCATTGACATAAACAAAAGGTCTCCCAGAGAGCAATTCATAAGGACTAAGACCAATCTGTTCTTTAGGGGCAATATGAGTGTGGAGGAGAGCTATTGGTAACGCCTCCTTCCATCCCAGAGAGGTCTCTTTTTTATTGCTGATTTTAAGAATTGGTTGGCTCTTTCTACTTTTCCTGAAGACTGAGGCCTCCAGGCACAATGGAGAAAACAAGTAATGCCCAATGCTTTAGAGACCCCTTGGGTGACCTTAGAAGTAAATGATGTCCCATTGTCACTTTATAATGACCTGGGCAGACCAAATCTTGGAATGATTTCATGGAGCAGTTTTTTTACCACCTCCTCAGCCTTCTCAGTCTGGGTGGGAAAGCCTTCAATCCATCCTGTGAATGTATCTATCATGACTAATAGGTATTTATACCCTGGAGAAACTGGCATCTGGGTGGAGTCCATCTGCCAGTCCTCTCCTGGGTAGGTCACATGTTGTTGGACAGGATGGGCCAGCTGGGGTCTTCAAGCTTCTTGGGGGTTGTTTAATTGGTAGGTGGGACAAGAGGAGACCATTTGCCTTATAGTCATTTGGAGGCCTATTTCTCTGAAGGACCTTTCTAGTAATCTTTGGAGGGCCTTTTCCGCTAAATGAATGGTGGCATGTGAGGAGTTAACCAACTTCCATTGGAGGTTCCTAGGCAGAGAAAAGGAGTCCCTCCTTTTGGAACCACTCCATATCATCTTCTTAAAAGTCCTCACCCTTAGCTTTAAGAGTCTCACCTTCAGTATATGAAAGAGTTTCTGTCAAATTAGTCTGTGGAATTAATGTGGCAACCCCTATTAAGTTGTTGTTCTGTAATGCTGCTCTCTGCTGCCTAATCAGCTGCTTGGTTCCTTTGTGCTACTTCCATGCTCCCTTTTTGGTGTTCTTCACAATGGGAGACTGAAACATTGGCAGGCATATATACTGTCTCCAACAGCCTAATGATTTGATCGCCATGTTTGATTGGGGACCCTCGGGTGGTCAAGTGGCCTCTTTCTTTCCAAATAGCAGCATGTGCATGTAGCATCAGAGAGGCGTAGTTGGAGTCAGTGTAAATGGCTACTCTTTTTCTCTTTCCTAGCTCTAAAGTTTGAGTCAGGGCTATGAGCTCAGCTAATTGGGCCGAAGTACCTGGTGGCAAAAGTTTAGTCTCTGTGGCCTCAAAATTGGAGATTACTGCATATCTGGCTCTTTTTCCATCCAAGACAAAGCTGCTTCCATCAGTGTACAGAATTTCCTCAGGATTGGTCAGAGGATCTTCTGACAATCCCTCTCAGGGTTTTGTTCAGTAGTTCAAGGTCTCTGACACATCCAGTTGCACCCTTGGCTCCAGCCCTGTGATAGTTATCTGTGACAGGCAGGCTGGCTGGAGTAGGCCGCTTTAGTCCTGTTGAACCATCATGAGGGAAGGCTTGGTGCTTGACCTTGAGGCTCTGGGTTCTCGAGGGCAGAGTGCCACCCAAAGTCCCAATTGATGATATTTGTAGCAAGCCACTTTAGGAGACTTGGACTTGTCACTTGGATACTTTTTGGCCCAATGTCCCATCTGTCTACAGATTAGGCATTTGCCTCATGCCTTGTCCTTCAAGGACTCAGAGTTTTCCATAGGGCTTCCCTGGAGGGCGGCCAGCATCTGGGCATGCCTTGTCTCTTTCTTTTTCTCCCTCTCCTGGGCCTTGGCCTCCCTCTCCTTTTCTCTCTTATAAAGGTACTGGTGGCTGTCTGGACCATCTCATCTAAAGAGGCAGCAGGGTCCTGCTGCTGTTGCTGTTGTAACTTTATCTTGATGTCTGATGTGCATTGGGACAGGAATTTGTCCTCTAAAATCACTTGTCCCTCATAAGAGTCTTAAGTCCAGGTTGGCAAACTTTTGGAGGGCCTCTTTTAGCCTTTCCAGAAAGGCAACGGGGTTCTCCTTGGGCTCCTGATTTATTGCTGAGTTCCAGGCATAGCTGATTACTTTTTGCCGGGCTGCTTTCAGTCCTACCTTCACACAGATCAGAAAATGATCCCTTTCCCAGGTGTGTTCAGGATCATTATAATTCCAGTTAGGATCTGAGGAGGGGACTGCAGTTTCCCCTACTGGGTATTTATCACTTGACATGTAAAGCCCCATAGCATACCTTTGGGCTTCCTTTAAGACCCTAGCATGTTCAGGGTCAGATAGAAAGAAAGTGAAGTCGCTCAGTCCTGTCAGACTCTTTGCCACCCCATGGACAGCAGCCTACCAGGATCCTCCATCCATAGAATTTTCCAGGCAAGGGTACTGGAGTGGGTTGCCATTTCTTTCTCCAGGGGATCTTACTGCCCCAGGGATCAAACCCAGATATCCTGCATTGCAGGCAGACATTTTACCATCTGAGTCACCAGGGAAGCCCCAGAGTCAGATAAAGTTTGGCTAAATATGACCATGATGTCCTTCCACGTCAAGTCAAAGGCCATTGTAATGTATTGTAATGTATCTATATATTTGCCTGTGTCATCTGTATAGCTTCCAAGGTCTTGTTTGATCTGTCTTAGTTCTAAGAGGGAGAACTGCTTATGGACCTGGGTTGGTCTGATTTCTCCTCCAGTTTCAACTAAGGTACATACTTGAGTTGGCTTTTGTGGAGGGGTGTTCCCAGGTATGGGGGTATGTTTGGATACAAGGAAGGAGCACCAGGCAACTCAGGAGCCATGGGAGGTGAGCCTTCACGTGAAGGTCCTCCTCTTGGTTGTCTGGCCTAACACCAATTGCCTAGTAGGCTCACTTTTAGGGCATACAACAACCCTGCACTTAAGACAGAGTTCCTTCATATCTTTTAGTTGGAAGAAAATTTGGACATAGGGGATCTCTGTCCATTTCCCTTGTTTTTTTGCAGAATAAGTCTAGCTGCAGGATGGTATTGTAATTTAAATTCCCATCCTCAGGCCAGTGTTCCTTGTCCCCCAGAGGATACCGTGGCCACGCAGTGGCACAAAATAATTTTAAGTGACTTCTCTTTAGAGTTAGAGGATTAAACAGCTTCCAGTAATCAAGGATGCATCTCAAGGGCATCCGCCGGGAAGTGGATTGTTATTTCCCATCTGAAAGACAGTCATGACAGGGAGGAAAAGAAACAAGAAAAAACTAATAGGCCTCCTTCAATTTCCATGGGTGGACTTCCTTAGGGGTGAGTCTTTTTGAGACTTATCCTACCCAGTACTGTTGCAACTTGAGAGCCAGGCATCTCCAGGTCAGGGTGCAGATCCCCAGCCAAGCTAAGGTGTGACAGCCTCCTGGAGATCGAATTCCCAGGCAGGTTGAGGCGGGTCAGCCTCCCAAGAGTTGGATCCCTGCGCAGGTTAAGGCATGTCGACCTCCTAGGACTCTTGGACTGGTGGATACCTGAGCAGGTTGAAGCATGACAACGTTTCAAGGACCAGATTCCTAGGCAGATCAAGTCAGGTCAACCTCCTGGGACCCCCGGATTGGAGTTGGGCATCCCCAAGGTCTCCAGTGTGACCAATGCTGGGTAGGACTAAGGGGTTGTAATTTTAACTCATTGCCAGCTTGTTCACCGCAGATGGGAATAGATATCATGACATAAAGCAATCCAAGCCTGTGCCCTGAGACTGTGAACCTGGTGAAGCAGCCATAAGCCTTATCCTCTTACTGCTCTAAGGGAAAGTAAGTCACTGATTTCTTCCCCTAGTCCTCTATAAGAGTAGGTTAGGATGTCTCCAGTGGTAAACATTTCATTGTCATAGACCCACTTTAGGTAATAACAGAAGTAATGACAAAAGAATGGGTTATCTGGTCCTGTTAGGAGAATTAAGATATTTTAATAAGTGGGATGGAACAGTGTTGTCTACAAGGGGGCAGGGTCCTAGTAGTAAGAGATAGTAATTGGCTTAAGAACAAATTGATAAGAGGCAACAGACCAGATGTTCCATAAAAGTGGAGTGGAAATTTGATCCAGGGGTATGTTTGTAACTTTAGGAAAAGGGTGGTAAAGGTTTAGGCCCAAACGGCCTGCAGGGCTAACTCCCAAAGTGGCAAACATTATCCCTGGAAGCCCAATTGCCCTTGAAGGGATGCCAGCAGATGAATTTCCAGCAGGCATTGTGTGCCTGTCACCTGCCCTAGCAGGTCCACTGAGAGATGGCTCTTGTTGCACATATTGTAGGAAACATAGAAGATGAAGGCCTGAATATCTTGAGGGATTGGATATTATACATTATTTCCCTCTCAAGAGCTAGCTACTTTCTGGTTGTCCCAAGGGCATAAACATAAACCTGATTAAAATCAAATGGGTCCATGATGACAAGTCAAATTCAAATACACCTTGATCCCCAATCTGCAAGCTAAGTGACACACCCAGAACTGGCAGGACAGTTCCAAGGCACTGTCAAAAGACAGAGGAGTGGTTGGTTCCCCAATGGTTGGGAGATCCTCCCACTCATTAGCATATGAATTCACCTAGCTGGCAAAAAATAGACACACCACATTCCAGGGCTACTGCACTCTCCTCTGTGATGGCCCACACCCTGTGGAGTGTGCTTCTCTCTGAACAGGAACAAATCCACCTCTTACCTATCTTTGTGTCTCTAACTGAAGTTTTGCAATGAGACATCAGATCTTGAGCTTCATTAGGTCCTAAAGCCAGGCACGATGCGTTTTGGCTAGGCTCAAGTCCCGGGAGAAAAGAGCTGAAGGACAGGAGGTAAAAGCAGTGGGAAAAAACACACTGAGGAATCCCCTTCATAACCTGCCAGAAAATTTGCTAAATATCTGACCTGTGCTAACAGTTTTCATTGGCCTGACCCTTGGCACAAAAGAAGATTATGGACAGAAGAACCCCCACCTGCTTGAGCAATGGCTACTGGGGCCCAGCAGATAGTGGAGCCTTTGGGACACACTGAGGAGTAGCCCCTTCCAGGGTCCCTCAGTTGCACCCACTGCTGCTCACCTGTTAGTGGGGGGTTCGAGTAAACAAGAAACAAGAGATTGTAAAGGAATTAAGATTTTTTTTTTTTTTACCGTGAAGAAATGTCTTTAGTGAGAGTATCTTAATGGTGAATGCTCTCAGCTTTTATTTGGATGAAAATATTTTCATCTTCATCCTTGAATGAGCATTTAATAACATAATGTTCTAAATTGACAGTTATTTTTTCTCAGACTTTGGAGATAGCATCATACTGATTTTTGTCGGTCCTTAAAAATCCCAACCCTTAGTGCTTCTGCTGTGGCCTCCCTGGATGGCAGTTTATTTACAGTCTGTCTTTCCTGCCCCACCAATACTATCTCTGAGGGGACGCCACATTGCTCACCCTCAGTGTTCCTTAAATACTGTAGCCTTGTGCCCTGTCCAAGCAGGTGCTTCATTTGTCAAGCAATGAAAACAAGAGGGAGAAATCCCATGTTGCAAATATAAAATGTAGGGCAAAGCAGAAAGCATCACTATGAACAAAGCTAGTGGAGGTGATGGAATTCCAGTTGAGCTATTTCAAATCCTGAAAGATGATGCTGTGCAAGTGCTGCACTCAATATGCCAGCAAATTTGGAAGACTCAGCAGTGGCCACAGGACTGGAAAAGGTCAGTTTTCATTCCAATCCCAAAGAAAGGCAATGCCAAAGAATGCTCAAACTACTGCACAATTGCACTCATCTCACATGCTAGTAAAGTAATGCTTAAAATTCTCCAAGCCAGGCTTCAGCAATATGTGAACTGTGAACTTCCAGATGTTCAAGCTGGTTTTAGAAAAGGCAGTGGAACCAGAGATCAAATTGTGAACATCTGCTGGATCATTGAAAAAGCAAGCGAGTTCCAGAAAAACATCTATTTCTGCTTTATTGACTATGCCAAAGCCTTTGACTATGTGGATCACAATAAACTGTGGAAAATTCTGAAAGAGATGGGAATACCAGACCACCTGACCTGCCTCCTGAGAAATCTGTATGCAGGTCAGAAGACAACAGTTAGAACTGGACATGGAACAACAGACTGGTTCCAAATAGGAAAGGGAGTATGTCAAGGCTGTATATTGTCAACCTGCTTATTTAACTTATATGCAGAGTACATCATGAGAAACACTGGGCTGGAGGAAGCACAAGCTGGAATCAAGATTGCCAGGAGAAATATCGATAACCTCAGATATGAAGATGACACCACCCTTATAGCAGAAAGTGAAGAGGAACTAAAGAGCCTCTTGATGAAAGTGAAAGAGGAGAGTGAAAAAGGTGGCTTAAAGCTCAACATTCAGAAAACTAAGATCAAGGAATTAAGATTTTGTTAGGCATATGTCCTTTCAGCCATAGGTGTGAGGACCTCCTGCCTTAACTGGAGGTCTTCTGGAATCTGAGACTGAGTCACGTGAGCTTTCTGCTGAGTTTGTTTTTCGCTGTCCCAGTTTCCGGTACTCTGGGCTTCTTGTCACTTCCCTTGTGCTGGGTTTTCTTCCTGTTCAGCTTCCGCCATGGGAGCTTCATTCAGAGTTGGATTCCTGCTGTGCATGGTCTCCTCCTCGTGGGGGCGAGAGGAGGTCGTTTCAGCCAGATTAAATCTGACAAATGGTACCATAGATGTCAGGGGAGTGTGTAATTTCCCAGGTTCTGTCTTGTCACAACAAAAATTTGAAGCGACATACGGACCAGCATTACAGCCCTGAGTCAGGCCAGTGTTACAGCTCCATGTTACAGCTCCATGTTACAGCTCCGTTTTATTTAGAAAGTAAAAGAAAATACATCCTTGAGGCATGAAGGCATGCCAACCCAAAAGACGTTAAGAGAAGAGAGGCCCCTCTTTTTATATGTTTTCTCTCCTCCCCCTGAGCCTGCCCTATGTAAACTGGGCTAGCTAGGAGAGTTGTTTGTTTTACCTGAGATTCTCACTCTGGTCTTCAGATCTTCCTTTATTCTGTTTTCACAGGCTTTTCCCTTCCTTGTCTTTTAGCCACCACCATTTTGGACTCCTTATTCCTATTCTAACTACCTAACATGTATGATAGCAACTAAACTGAGTTTTTTGTTTGTGTTTGTTTCCTTACTCTCAGCTTAAGATATTGACATCATTCAGGCAAAGTTGGATTTAACTTTTCTGCTTCAGCTCCCTATGTTCAGAAAAAGACTTGTAACTTATCCCTTTTCCAGAGGATCTTCCCAACCCAAAAATCAAACCAGAGTCTCCTGCATTGCGGGCAGATTCTTTACCAGCTGAGCTACCAGGGAAGCCTGCTTTAAAACACATATGTCACTTTTCAGTGCAGTAGTATAGAGCTCTATGCAGCTGTTCTTCACTGAGAGAAGGTTGAGTTCCTTGATGTGGGGGAATTGACATCTTTTCATTTTTCTTGCCGCATAATGAATCTAAACAGTCGTTCATCATGTGATTTTCTTTGGCTTTTAGTCACTGAAATGTATTCCTATAAAAGATACTAAAATTATGCATATCCTGTGTCCTCAAATAGTTACTGTCACTTTATTTGCTTATCTAATGTTTCCTCTATGGACTGTGTGGAAGAGAGGGGCAGAGCTCTGATTACATTAGCAAATAGGAAACAAATGAAGTCAAACACAATAACATATTAATATAATGATAGAACTGAGTGAAGTCAGAAGTTTGCAAAGTTCAGCATTTTTTGGACACAGGGTATGCATACTTTAAATAACTTTTGTAGGAGTATATTTCTGGGACTAAAATAAAGGAAAATCACTTGATGAAGGACTGTTTAGATTCATTATACTGCAAGAAAAATGAAGAGATGTCAAACATAATCAGTAACATCTTTCCTATTGGATGTTTTTATATCTTTCACAGAATTCCCAACTTGTGAACCACTAACTCAGTTTATATGCAAAAGTGGAAGATGCATTAGCAGCAAGTGGCACTGCGACTCTGGCAAGTACCAAATGTTCACTAGACTGCACTGATTTGATTGGAGGCCTGGCTGTCTGTGCAGCTTCACTTCTTTCAGAGCTGGTTTGTAAGAGAAGTTTGCCAAGTCCAGCAAAATGGCTGAGACAAGTGGTGAGAGGGCAGATGGCCTGTCAATGGGGATTAGCATTAAGGACAATGGAGCTCAATGGCAGTCCCTTGGGGCTATCTATGATGGGGATTTGTTTTCAGATATTATGCTAGATCTAGTCTAAGTCTACAAACAAGACATGAAGGGAACAATTGAGAAAATATCCTGGACAATTCAGGTTCCTCAAAGCATTGATGTAAAATGCTCTGTAATGTCAGGATGGAGTAGTTCATAAATTATTATGGAAGATCCAGATGATCTCAACTCTGTCACGTTGGCTTTTTATGTACAAATGATATTTTTTCTTCACTCAGTTCTATCATTATGTTAAATTATGCCAAATACAGGTAAATGAATTATACATAAATTGATGCAACCTCAGCCATTAGTTTGAATTTAATCTGTTTTCACTTCACATTCCCCTTGCTTCCCTCCTGCAGCAATTGTTAATATAGAATATAAATCATTGCTAATGATAGTGTACAAACAATTTCCTGATATAAATACATACTTAAGAACCAGTGGTGTAAGGGTACAGAGTGAGCCCTCATGTGGGAGAATGGAGAAAAGGGATCTGAATTAAAGATAGTTATAAACACTAGGGCATAGAGCTTATAGGTAATTTTAAAAATAGTAAATTTAAAAAATTTTTAAAAATAGTAATTTTCCAACAATAATTATATCACAAGCTGTATCATTTCAGGAAATTCCTACAATCACCACTGTCTTCCCCACTTCATAATTATTTCATGTTGTATAGTTTAATCCAGTCAGTGGTTAGTCATTTCTGAGTGAAATAGAAATTAAGCTTCAAAATCCAAAGTGAAGGATGTTTTCCTCTTTAATTTAGTAGTTGGCATTCAATCAGAAACAAAGCAATATAAAAATGGAAATAATTTTCCCACTGCTCATGGGAAATGTTGATGATTGATTTATCGTTCATTTTTTTCAATAACAGAAGAAAGCACTCAATACCAAAAACAAATGTTAAGTATTTCATAAGAAAATGTTTCTCCATGGATAATTTTTCACTACCTGGTTGTTAATGCTTCTTTCTAGATGATGACTGTGGAGATGGGAGTGATGAGGTTGGCTGTGTACATTCCTGCTTTGATAACCAGTTCAGTTGTTCCAGTGGCAGATGTATCCCAGGCCATTGGGCCTGTGATGGTGACAATGACTGTGGAGACTTCAGTGATGAAATCAATTGCACCAGAGAAGGTTAGTAGTTTTGTGAATCTACAAACCTCAATATCAATCTTAAATTGATATATAATATTTGGAGTATTTTAGAGTGAAATCACAGAAAAATAAATTTCTCATCACATAAAAAAGTATAAGTGGAACTGTATAAAATAATTTGATCATCTCTTTTTTCTTTCTTTTGCACTATATAATCATAAGGGATTTGACTTAGGTCATACTGAATGGTCTAGTGGTTTTCCCTACTTTCTTCAATTTAAGTCTGCATTTGGCAATAAGGAGTTCATGATCTGAGCCACAGTCAGATCCTGGTTTTGTTTTTGCTGACTGTATAGAGCTTCTCCATCTTTGGCTGCAAAGAATATAATCAATCTGATTTCTGTGTTGACCATCTGGTGATGTCCATGTGTAGAGTCTTCTCTTGTGTCATGGGAAGAGGGTGTTTGCTATAACTAGTGCATTCACTTGGGAAAACTCTGTTAGCCTTTGCCCTGCTTCATTCTGTACTCCGAGGCCAAATTTGCCTATCACTCCAGGTGTTTCTTGACTTCCTACTTTTGCATCCCAGTGCCCTATAATGAAAAGGACATCTTTTTTGGCTGTGAGTTCTAAAAGGTCTTGTAGGTCTTCATAGAACCGTTCAACTTCAGCTTCTTCAGCGATACTCATTGGTTCAATCCCCTCCAACTTCTAAATTGATGAAACCCCAAGCCCATCCCCAAAGAGGGGAAAAAAGAATTAAGAAAGGCATAATTTCCCTTTTCTTTTCACATCAAATTTGTTTCCGAAGGCTGGTAATCATTCCCTATTAAATGTTGAGGTATTCCAACTGATTGACCTTCTGGAATGGAAGTAAAGAGAGGAAGGAGATCACAACCTTGGCTCCCAGGATATCCATGGGTGACCTGATCTTGTTGTTTGCATGGGTAACTTGGCAAAATGTGATCAGCCCCAGGACATGCTCATGAATTAGAAATCATGTTAGAAATATCACAAAAAAATTGTTAGCCTGTCAAAAATTCATACAGCAATAACATTTTAATTGGAAGCTTTCTTTTTTGACTAAGAAATTAATTTTTTTTAAATTCATTCTTTCATTTATTCCAAAAATATTTATTTTCACATGCCAGACAGTGCTTGAACCAAAACATAGATTAAAGAATGAAAAAAACATGGTCACTGTTCAGTTTTTAGAATCTAGCCTGCAAACAGACAACAAAGTGTGATCATGAGAAATCATTCTCAAAGTGTTTTCCAAGGAGATTATTTCTCTTCTGCAAATATTTGGAAACCTATAAAATAGAAAATTTCTAAAGTATTTTCTCTAACAAAAATTCCTTTTGTCTTTCATTTTTCTTTCTTCATCTCTCTCTTTCTCAGTCACTCTGTCTTTCTCTCTCTTCCTTAATTTCTCTCAATTGTAAGTATGGGAAACAGTGGCAGTTAGGGAAATTATCTACATAATACTAGGTTCTTAAAGGAGTAAATATTTTTGGTGAATTGCCTAAGTGATTTTATTAAAGGAGATATTCTCTGATTTTGATTCTCCCTGTATGACCTGGATTATAATAGTCAAGGTTTGATACAAATATGTTCCATAAGAGCCATGAAGCAAAGAAACACAGGTACTCTCGGTCAGTGGTCTTGACATGATTCATGTCTTTCCTGACAGAGGACAGCCCAGAAGCTATAATGAAAACAGAAAATGACTAAGAAAATTTTTGTAACAGTATCTTATCAAATTTAACATGAACATATTTGAATTTAATTTTGCTTCAAAATCGAGAGGAAGGATAAATCTCTCTCCACACCCACCCCCCATCTCTATCTCATTCTTGTCTCTTTTTCCTCTCTCACTTCAGTTGGTCCACTGGTACATATGAACTAGAACTTTTTGCTTTTAACTAATCTAGAGTGGAAAAAGAAAAGGTATACAAAAGATATTTTTCCTCTTTTTCTTTGTATATTTGAGACATTCATCTGTGGCGTGGTTACATTTCATTACTAAATTGGACTTTGAACGCATACTACATTTTCCCTCACCTCACAGATGTCTCTTTAGGCTCCTCATGAGTTATACATCTGTGGCCTGCTGGCACTGCCCCATGATGTGCTGTGAAAGAAATTGCCATGATGTTAATTTGCTTTCATCTCAGAAGTGAGATCTCATCCCTCTTTTCTGTGTGTATGTATCTCTAAGTTAAAATGATCATTGCACATTAAAACATTTTGGAGAGATTGCTTTAATTTTATGAGTATCCAAAGCGAGTGGTACAGTCCCTTATAGGCTCTCTAGACAGTTATTTGGGTTTGGATTATAGAATCAGTGCCTAGTTAATGTTAATGACCTTTATCTTTAGGTCATTTTGCTAATATATTATTGTAAAGGAAATACTGTCAACGTGAATACCATGCGTTTCTTATATGATTAAAGTAATGCACTAAGGAAATGATTCAGATAATCCACATGATTCTTGGCCATGTTTCAAGGAAAGAATGAGAAGAACTTCCTGAACTAATTTACATTTAACTGATTGTAAATTGTACTAAGATTCTCTTGTCAAAAATTCTACTTGGTGAATACAGGTTGTAGGCATTGAAGACAGGCAGCATTCTGGAATGACTTTCATGTAAGACAATCTAGAGTATTGCAAAGGGCATTTAAATATTTTTATCCATCATTATTTTATGTATTTTGATATGGAAGTTGTAAAATAGCCATGACATATAGAATTGTTAGCATTGATCAGGAAGGCCATTTTGCACATGGAGGATTTGTGAGGCCATTGCCAAGCTAAAATAGAAATTTGATGCAGTTAGTCATATAATTCAGTCCCAGAACCTGCTGTGGAAGAAAAGAGCAGGGGATTCTGGCTTGAGTTTCAGTACTGGCTGTCAAAACTGATCAAATCCACCATATAATTGCTGAGCACTTCACTTTACACTGCCTGTGTAAGCAGAGCAATTGGTACAGTTTCTCTCAACTCAAACTGTTTTCAAAAGGACAGAAAATACTCTTGAATTAGACTTTAATAGTGAAGGAGCAGGAGATACCAAGAGATGAACATTTCATATATAATCTCTATTTCAGCAAATTCCTGAGTTTAAATTAAATTCATATTCTCTCTGATACCACTTTCAAGAAAATAATTTCTATAGTGATGGTTATTTTTTATCATTAGTATGATTAATATATGGAAAAGTGTTAATGTCTGGTCCTCTCTGAGATTAATGTTCACTCATCTCTTTCTTTCTTCATATTGTGCTGCTCTTTTCCTCTCTTCCAAACTCCCTGGGGGGCTTCATAGATAGTGCTAGTGGTAAAGAATTTGCCTGCCAATGCAGGAGACATGGGTCCAATCCCTAGGTTGGAAGATCCCTTGGAGAAGGAAATGGCAGCCCACTCCAGTATTCTTGCCTGGAAAAATTCCATGGACAACCTGATGGGCTATGATCCATGGAGTTGCAAAGAGTCAGACATGACTGAATGAGCACACAGGAAAGAAAACACACATCTTTACAAATCACTACCTAGGAATATACACACAGTCTACAAGCTTAAGTAGAATACAAACAATCCATAGCACATAGATTCCTTCCTTTGTTTCAGTGTTTGTTTGTTATTGATTTAGCACTGGTTTCTTTTTGATTCTGAATCCTTTGATTGGTACATATAACTATGATTACCCTTTTGTAGCTACTGGGTGGGTGAATAGTTTTTCCAAGTGGAAACATAAGTGAGGCAGGGCCTTCAAAGAATTTGTAATGATAGAACTTTTTCTAGAGGCTCAATCCTGGCCATTTATTAAGCATTGAAAGGTTTTTGTCAAAAAACGGTTTTACCGGCATACATAGTAAGTTTCAGAAAGACAAGGAAAGTTTGTCTGTTTTATATATATAATTTCACAGTGAGTGCCAGTGAGGAGATTCCATTATGATAATATGGGGTCAAGGGAAGGAGTTAACCTATGTTGGCCTCCCACAAATTGTCAGACATTCTTATGTTTGTTATTCCATTTAATTTTCAGAATAAGGATTATTCAGAGAGGTTAAGACACTTACCTAGGATTACACAGCTGGAGTTTCAGGGTTTCACAGTTGTAATTTCAAAGGCTGACTGTTCTTTATCCCTGTGTCTAGCTGTCTGCTTCTGCAGCTATAGAGTATAACTCTATTTTTTTTCTAACTCTCTATGAAGTAACATTTGTATGATCCCCAAATAATACTTTCCTTGTCTTTCTGAAACTTGCTATGTATTGCACATAGAGGATATTAAAAAAAGAAGTAAAAAATAATAAAATATAAGGAAAACATCCTATCTATTTTATTTTATTCATATCCTGGGCTAAAATTGCCAAGATTTATGGGATAAATGAAAGTGGCTACGCTATATTAAGGAAAGGTATATGATTAGATCCGTGCACCTAGCCTTGCATATCATCATGGAAATAAACTCTAGGATGAGGAAACAGAAGAAATTACTAGAAGTATAAGACGAATAATTACTACCTTGTTCTTAAGTGCATACTCATTATCACTTGATGAAAAAGAGAGACCTTTCTACTTATTATAGGTCATTGCAATGAAATTTTCCAAAAAGCACTAGAAGGGACCTGGGCCATTACATGAAATCATCACAAGAAGTACATTTGTCTTTTTTGTCTGTTTGTTCCTAGTCTCCATCCCCTTCACTGCCCCTCCCTTCTCCCTACAGTTCTCCTTGGTAGTGTGGATTCTGGAACTTTGTCATTGGAATAGCTGTGGACATTCCAATACAGTGTTTTCAGTCACCCAAGACTAGGTTTCTCTGCCATAAAAGTTTTACCTCATAGACTCAAAAATTCTAACAAGCTGAAAGAAAATGAAAAGATCATTTAGTTCAGTTTTGTTGTGCAAATGAGAAAAAAAATACTCAGCTAGATAAAATTATCTGTATGTGTATATAGCAATAACAAAAACTGATGCTACTTCCTGGAAGAAGCTAATAATGTTCTAAGTTAGAAATGTTGAAATTGAGTCCTTTGATACATAATGACATTTTCAGGAGAGATTTTTTGATTCAAATGATGATGTCAGGTTCTTAGTGGAAAATCCAGAAAGTTCTGGCAGTTCTGCCAACCAAAAAGCCATGATATCCTGTCTGGGAGATTGAATCCTCTCAGAGCACTGCAGGTATCAAACTTGATATTTAGCTAAAGACTTTGGGTTACTCATTTAAGCATAGAGAGAATAGAAATTAAAGCCAACATCTTTT
The DNA here is from genome assembly GCF_003369695.1 of Bos indicus x Bos taurus. Lineage (NCBI taxonomy): Eukaryota > Metazoa > Chordata > Mammalia > Artiodactyla > Bovidae > Bos > Bos indicus x Bos taurus. The sequence goes on from NC_040077.1 coordinate 55,844,709, forward strand.
GACTTCTTGTCTACATCAAATACATAGTAAGTTTCAGAAATATAAGAAAAGTTTTTTGTGCCACAATTTAATCTTAAACACATAGGAAATAAAGTATTAGTAAATTCTGTACACAATCACCTGTCTTGTTTTTCTTTCATGAAAATATACTTCAATTCACTTTTTCTAGAACACACAATCAAACAGAATTGCTATTATTTCTCAGGCACTGAGCTTTGCTAACAATTAAGTATTGGATTTGAATTTGGGGAGATCAAATTATGTTATGGATTTAGCAGATTCATATAATCTTCTGTCCTAATATTCTTAACTACTCTTTTTTAATGAAAATACGGGTTGTTACCCAATAAAAATGCAATTAAAAGCAAATCTAAATGTCATCTAGTTTTAGAGAGGTATAGTATCTGTTTTCAATGAGATACAACTTTTCTGGCTTAACTTTATTCTCTCACAGATTGATTTATTTTGCTTAGAAACTGTTAACACTGAGATATCAAAACAATGTTAATTATTAATGGATTTTATCCATAGGAAACCTCTTTTTTGTTTTCTAGGACAAAATAGCTCTTTAAACGTCATTTTAACGTTAATATTTATAGACAACTTTTACATCAAAAACAAAGAAAACTCAAGAGTTTTGAATCAATTAAGAGCAAAAACTGTTTTGAGAATCTGTAATGTTCCTAGCAATGTGATTATCAAGAAAAGTAAAAGGAATCAGCTAAATATAATTTTAAAAAGAAAATCTTAGGAAAAAAATGGTTCCTAAAAATGGAAAGAAGCCAGTTATCTTCATTTTTACTCTTCAAAAATTTAGTAATAGGTCTAAACTTATTCCTAGATAAATTTAGCTTCTGCATAAGACAATAATTATGTACTTTGACACTAAACAAAGTAACAATTCATTTTAGTTTTGCAGAAATAATTAATAAAGTCAATAGGTAACAGGAAGACCTAATTTTAATGAAAAATTTTAGCCTGTTTCCAACTCTTTTAATGGGAGAAGGCGATGGCACCCCACTCCAGTACTCTTGCCTGGAATATCCCATGGACGGAGGAGCCTGGTAGGCTGCCGTCCCTGGGGTCGCTAGGTCGGACATGACTGAGCGACTTCACTTTCACTTTTCACTTTCATGCATTGGAGAAGGAAATGGCAACCCACTCCAGTGTTCTTGCCTGGAGAATTCCAGGGACGGGGGAGCCTGGTGGGCTGCCGTCTCTGGGGTCGCACAGAGTTAGACACGACTGAAGCAACTTAGCTTAGCTTAGCTTAGCTAACTCTTTTAATAGAGCTGAACCATAAGGGCAAGAGTAAATTAATTTCCACAGCCTTTAAATTCTGCTTCCTTGTTCTAAATTGTGGTTAATGGTCAGTGAATTCATAGGACTTGAGGAATTCAGCAGAAAACACACACACAAGTAAATAAACAGAAAAGAGACAAAGGACATATATAATGTACAAAATAATTAATTCACCTCTCAATAATTGAGTTGTACTCAAGCTTTTATGAGACTAAAGTAAGCAATAAGATAAAACTTTGCCTTTTTCCTATTAAAAAAATAGTTTATAATTAGCTTCTTTCAGAGCCTATGTGAACTGTCAGCTTGTATTGCTTTATTTATGTGATGCATCAGTTCAGTTTGCACTTATATTATATCCTGAAATGCAATTGACCAGATTCATCTACTTTTTGTGAGGGAATTTATTTCATGCTGGGTATTTGTGTACACACAGGCTTTCTAAGGAAAATTGTCATTGTCTGAATCCCAAACTTTTCTACAGATGACTTTGTTACATAACATAATCAACTTAATCTACCATGACCTTCCTGGTATGGAGTACTTCACTGGTATGCAGATCTTTCAGTACAGTATGCTGCTATGTTGATATGTATACACTTAATGGGATGTTCTAGAAATCATAAGCAGAATTTAGAACATTTTAGAACACAGGTCCGCAAATCTTTTCTGTAGAGTCCTGTAGTAAAATATTTTAGATTTTGCCTATTTCATCTACCCAGCTCCACTGTTTTAGCACCAAAGAA